>NC_084813.1:9653299-9953770 GCF_963583255.1 Pyrus communis | reverse complement strand
TGAGCCGCATGGTACATGAAGAAGAAGCCGTACCTATCCCAGAGACATTCCCAGATGAGCAATTGATGTCCGTCGAGGTAAGTGAGCCATGGTATGCCGATTTAGTGAATTATTTGGTGTCTAAACAAATTCCAAGCAACCTAAATAAACACCAACGTGATAAACTTAAAAGGGAGGCTCGGTTTTATGTGTGGGATGATCCTTATTTGTGGAAATATTGTGCGAATCAAATCATTCGTAGGTGTGTGCATGAATCGGAGTTTAATTCAATTTTAACGTTTTGTCACACTTATGCATGTGGAGGTCACTTTGGCATTCAAAGGATGGCACGTAAAGTACTTGAATGTGGTTTTTATTGGCCTACTATATTTAAAGATGCAAGAACATTTTGCATAACATGTGATCGATGCCAAAGAACCGGAAATATAGGTCCAAATGACCAAATGCCGCAGACACCTATCCATGGTGTCGAAATTTTTTATGTTTGGGATATTGATTTTATGGGTCCTTTTCCTTCATCTCATGGTTTCCTTTATATTTTACTTGCGGTTGATTATGTGTCGAAATGGGTGGAAGCAAAAGCCACCCGTACTAATGATTCCAAAGTGGTTGCACATTTTGTCAAAACTAACATATTTGCTAGATTTGGAATGCCAAGAGTTCTTATAAGTGATGGAGGATCACATTTTTGCAATCGAACCATTGAAGCTTTGCTCAAGAGATATAACGTCACATATAAGGTGGCAACACCTTACCATCCTCAAACAAGTGGCCAAGTGATAGGAGCATATTTATGCGACTTAAATGGCTTGTTCTCGTACATTTACGTTATGTTTCTTTAGTTATTTTAGTTCTTTATGCTTCTTTTGTGTGTTTTCAGGTTCTAAGGGCAAAGTATGCAAAAGGATGCCTTTTGGAGCCTTTTGGAGCAAATTAGAGATTGGAATGGATATCATATGCTTGGAGCCAAAAGGATGGACGAAATTGAAGACTTGAAGTAGGAAAGTTAAATCCTAAAAAGACCTCATGTTTGAGCATCATTGAAAACTCCTACGAATTTTAGAACACAAAAACAACATTCCTAGCAACCTTAGGACATTGTCGTGTGTTTCCTTGTGTCTCCCTTCCTTGCCATGCAAGGAAGGGCTTTGTTCCCTATTTTAAATACTTAAACACTACCACTTATCATTCACCACATATCATTCACCACTTATCATATCATACATTCATTTATCACTTATCATAATCATTCACTTATCACTTATCATATCATTCACTTATCACTTAACATATCATACACTTATCACTTATCACTCATAATCACCTACAACATCCACCTACTTCACCTACAACATCCACCTACTTCACCTACAACACCTACAACATCCACCTACTTCACCTACAACATCCACCTACTTCACCTACAAATGACATAGCCATATGTTCCCTCCACTACTCCTATAAATACCCTTGCATTCATTCATTCAAAAAAACATCTCATTCACAACACAACACCCCTCAAACACTTCCATTATTCCCTAGCCGTGAGCTTCCCATCTTCCCCTTAGAATCCGAACCGTGAGTCCCCCTTCCACCATTCCTCATCCATTTCCATAATTCCCCAAACCTCACCTTAGACCTTGTGCTACAACAACGAGGAAGATAAAGAGGGCCTAAACGTTCATACAATTCAAGTTTGAGTTGTTGGAATGTTTAGGTGTTTCTTTGATTTCAAAGTTTAAATTCAATTCTCTTTGTTTTGTACGTATGAGGAATGGAAGAGAAGAGTGCCTAAACGTTCATACAATTCAAGTTTGAGTTGTTGGAATGTTTAGGTGTTTCTTTGATTTCAAAGTTATGAGGAACTAAACCCCCTTTAGCTAGGGGGTAATTCGAAACTATGTTTATATTTGCAATATGAATTGATTAACTTTCGTTGGAATTTCATAAGTTGTGGATTCAATTTGTTTAACTATTTGATTGATATCCTATTTATGTATGTTTATTGAGAATGAACGCTTAATTTTCATGCATGAATATGACGCTAGAATATAAGTGAATTTCACCTAATCGTTATGAACTTATATTCACAAGTAGTGGAGGTTGCTTATAAACAATCGCGTTAAATGAATTCTTGGCACGAGTTTCATGCTCATCATAGTAACGAATGCCTCGTCAACACTTATAGTTTTCATAATACTTAATGATCTTTGATTGTATCTTTATTGTGCTGTTCACGTAAAGGACTTTTGGAGAATGTGGTGAATTGCGTTGCGCTAACCCATCCAATTCATTAACTTAAGGAAAACTTGACGGTTAATTTAAGCGGACCTAATTAACCCGGGGCGTTGAGTTTCATAATTTATCGAAAGACCAACTGAGAATCAATCTTGTATGCAAGTGTAACATGTGTGGAGAAGAACCCCTTGGCTATTCCATCATCCATATTTTATTCACATTCATATTTACATTCTGTTTTAATTGCAATTTGTTCATTTAGTTTAATTTTGTCAAAACCTAAATCCCCCTTTACTTTAATGTCAAATTAGTTAGAAATCAATTTAGTTTGTGTTTTTAAGAGTTTTGAGTCTTTTGAACTTGTTAGAATCTGTTTAGTTTATGTTTTAAAGTATTTTTGAATTCTTTGAGTCTAGTTTAGTGTTTTATATTGTTTTTACGTTTTTAAGTCAGTTTCCAAGAGATTAACAATCCCTCCTAATCCCCGGTCCAGAACGATCCCTACTTGCACCTATACTACAATTTGACAAAAAGAGGGTTTAATTTGTGCGCGTATAAAACTCGCATCACCAAGCCGAGGTTTCTAATCGGGAAATCAAGCAAATTTTGGAGAATACCGTTGGGCCAAACCGGAAGGATTGGAGCTTGCGTTTGAATGATGCATTGTGGGCATATCATACGGCCTACAAAACACCAATTGGAATGTCCCCATTTCGGCTCATCTATGGGAAACCATGTCATCTTCCCGTTGAGTTGGAGCACAAAGCACATTGGGCCGTCAGAACATTCAACATGGACATTGATGCCGCTGGAATCCATAGAAAGCTTCAACTAAACGAGCTTGAAGAGATAATGCATGAAGCATACGAGAACGTGTTGATTTACAAGGAGAAGTCAAAGGCATTCCATGACAAGATGATTTAAAGCAAGACATTTGTTCTAGGGCAGAAAGTGCTACTCTTCAATTCCCGCCTTCGCTTGTTTCCAGGTAAGTTATGTTCTAAGTGGATTGGCCCGTTTGTTGTTATTAATGTATTTCCTTATGGTGCAGTCCAAATTCAAAGCTTAAAGACCGGCCAAGAGTTCAAAGTCAACGGACATCGTTTGAAGCCATACTATGAGAACTTTGAAGAGCATGTCGTGGATGGTGAAAGCTTCCATGTCGTGGGCCCAATTGAAGTTTAAGAGGAAGGATCATCCGGCTGGAAGACGTTAAAGCAAGCGCTTCTTGGGAGGCAACCCATGCAAATAAAGAAGAACTAGGAAGCTCCACCACTCCATAACCAGATTTGCGTTCCTAAACCCTACTCTTTATTGCTTTTATTTTACCATGTTTGTCGTGTTTGTTAGTTGTGTTATGTGTTTGTTTGTTTGTGAGTCTATACTTAAAACATTGAGGACAATGTTTGGTTTAAGTGTGGGGGGGGGGGGGGGGGGGGGTAAACAAAGTGTTTTTCATGCAAATTCGTGGGATTTTATCACCTATCATTTCTAAAGTTGTTTTTCACTGTTTTTAAGTGTTTTTAGTGTGTTTTGAAGTGTTTTTACGTGTCTTAAACAGAAAATCCGAAAATTTGAAAAAAATCGAAAAATAGTGTTTTAAAAACCCAAAAAGAGTTGTTTTTCGAGTCGTTTTGTTTTTGTGTTTGTGTCTTAGGGTACCTTCCAACACACTGATGAGGATTTGGTTTTTAATTGCATGACTATTAAAGAAAGTTACAAACATGGACGAATTCACATGTAATCACAAAATTAAAAAAAAAAATCAGTTTTTGTAACATGCTTGAAGGAAGAAACTCAAACTAACGCTACAACCCTGAGAGATTTGAGCCTAAACATTCTTTGGAGAGTTATTAATCTTGATTCCTTGTTTTCTAAAGTCGTTGTATGATCTCATCATTCTTTGCTTGGTTGCTACTTAGAATGCGTTTCATCACTATAGTTCCAAATACTAGAACTCACGCCCATTTCATTCAAAGCATAAAATTGATTAGCATAACAAATAATAAGATGAAGTTGGTTAGTTTAAACCCATAGCCAAAAAGCCTTACCCCTTTACATATGTATTGTAGGTTTAAACCCCTTTGAGACTTATTTAGCCTATTTTCTTTGTTAACCACATAATCCTTACCTAGCCTAGATTAGGATTATCCAAACCCTTATTCTTAAAGGATAGTAAACCATGACTTAGAGGGAATTCCTTTTGATCTAAAAGTTGCAGAAAAACAAGTGTGGGGGAAGGGATTTTCGTAGGAATTCATGAAGTAGTATGTTTGTGTGCCAAAGAAAGAATAGGGCACGAAAGAAAAGAAAAAAAAAATCGTGAAAAAGAAGATGAAAAAGAAGAAAAGGAGTTGAAAATAAGTGAGAATGAACTCACAAGTGTTGATTGTTGAAGAAAGGGTCCAAAAGTTTGAATTTGACCCTAAGTTTTGTGTGAATCTTCCCTTGGTGTTCAAAGTTGGTTTGTGCATTCAAAAGTGAATTCTAAGTGTTTATTTCATTACTTTGCTTACTATTGCTTTAAGAACTTTTGTTTATCCTTACCTTTCTTTGTTAGCCAAATACCCTAGCCCCGTTACAACCCTTAGACTTCGATCTTGATTGTTATGTGTTTCAATATGTGGAGTTTAAAATTGGTTTGAGTGTATGGTATCCCTGGTTCTCGCGTCTAAGTAGTGGCATTCCATTCATGAGATCATTTACATGTTAATAATTCCAGAAATTGCATTCTTTGTGATGACATATGTGAGTATTAGTTTACATGTTTACATCAATCTTCTCACATATACCTAGTGTAGGGAGTGTAGTCAGAAAATCTGTGTGAAAATAGAGAGTATATCCAGTGAGGAATTGAGGGAATTCTCTAAGGCATGTTACTACATTCAAAATCACGTTTTAATTGATTAAATGCGAGCTAGTGAGTGGTAACTATGATTAAGTATATGCTCAAAGGTAGGGATAACTAAAATCTATGCATGTGGTGTTCTTTAAATGTGTCATGTTCATTGGAAATCCCTGAGGTACATGTTGGAAGGTCTAGATTGTGTTTTGTTTATTTCGTTTTGCTCGAGGACTACCAAAAGCTAAGTGTGGGGGAATTTGATAGGAACATATTTATGCTACTTAGTTATGTTGTTTCCTTGCATTTATGAAGTTAATTACTATTTATTCCAGTCTTTTAAGTTACTTTCGTATGTTTTTAGGTCCTAATGGCAAAAGGAGCAAGAAAGTGCATTTTGAGGCTATTCGGAGCATTTTTGGGCATGGATTGGATAGCTTAACCATGGAGCAAAGAGGATGGACAAAATTGAAGTCAAGAAGGGCTAGGAAAGGCTACAAATCTGGTGGAAGAAGTCATAATGCAATGAAGATAAGGAAGAAGCAAGAAACAAGGAACCTTATCCAACCTTATCTTATGCTATCCTAACCAACCTTATCCTTTCCTAACTCTAACATTATCCTATCCTATCCTATCCAAATCAGGTTAGGACTTAAACTTAGCTACTTAGAAGGAATTAATTACACATTTAAACACCTATTTCAGTTTCTAGAAGCCTTATCCATTTAAATGCCTCAAGAACACCATTCCTTGTAGGTTTAGGAATTGCAATCCTCCTTCTACACAAATATCATGTGTCCTAGGCCCTTTTAGGTTTAGGAATCTGCCCTAAACACTCCTTCTAGAGCACCTTATCTTCTCCCATGTGTGTGCCGCACCAATACCTTCTAGAATTCCCTAAATCCTAGCCACACTACCTATTCCAATTCCCATTTGATTTCTGCCTTGAATTAACCCTTTTTCAATGGGATTGTGCAATCCTTTTCCTTCACTAAGTGTGCCTAATTAGCCTATATAAACAGCCCTATGCCGCACCATTCATGCATCCACTCACACATTCATTCATTCATACTTTCATCCATCAAACACCACAATCCATTCTACAACACCCTAGTGCCGCAAGCAAGGAAGCAAGGAGAGGAGGACTTGTGCAATCTGCCATCCAAGAGAGTGCCGTGCATGCCATTGGAGTGTGGAGCGTTTTTCTTGGTTCTTTCTATCCTTAGTCGTAGTTCAATGTTTAAATTTAATTATCTTTGTTTTGCGAACATGAGGAACTAACTTCTTTTTAGTTAGAGGAGAATTTGAAGCCATGATTATATGTTTTATATGAATTAATTACGTCCGGTTATTAATTCTTAAGACATGAATGTGATTTGCTTATCTAAGTTATTAAAACTGGTTTATGTATGTGGGTTGGGGGTTAACACTTAAGTTGCATGCATAAACTTGATGCTAGAGTATAGGAGGGTTTCACGTAATTGTTATTCACTTATATTCACAAGCAGTGGAGGTTGCTAGTCACAATCGCGTTAAGTAAATCCTTGGTATGAATCTCATGCGTTTCATAGTGATGAGTGCCTTGTCAACGCTTATAGTTTTCATAAAGCTTAATGACTTTTGATATGTATCTTTGTTATGCATCTCATATAAAGAACTTGAAAAAGATAATTTGGTTGTAATGCGTTTTCATTCAATTCAATGAAATAAGGAAAACTTGAGGGTTAGTTGTGCGATGCAACTAATTTGGAGCGTTGTCATTCATAGTCTAAAGGAGTAATAACTGGACATTGGTTCGTATGCATATATCATGTGTGGAGAAGGACCCTCTAACTAGTCTTCCACCCATTTACTTTACTTAAATTCGTTTTTCAAAAGTGTTTTCTACAAAGTTTTTGTTTTGAGTCTAAAATTCGTCAAAAACGATCCCCATGTTATTTAGTCTTCATATTTGAGTCAAAACTTGTTTTCCTTGAGTCTTTTGAGTCAAGTCAAGTCCTATTTTCGTCCAAAACCTTTATTGAGTCTAAAAGTGAGTCTTTTTGAGTATTGGTTGCTGTTTTAAGTGTATAAAGTTAGTTTTGAGTAGAGTCTAGTTTAGTGTTTTTGAGTCTTATTTACATAGATTAGCATCCCTAGTTAATCCCCGGTCTAGAACGATCCCTACTTACATATCTACTACAATTGTCACAAATAGGGTTTAATTTGTGTGTCAAGTTAATTTTCGCATCAATCATTAAATAAATTTAGTAGATGATTTTTTATTAAAATGCAAAGATTTGAAGTCATCTTCATTAGTTTTCCTTTAAATTTAAGGAATTGGACTTATTTTAATAAATTGGACTACTCCTACTATTGACCCAAAAAAATTAGACTTATATCAAGTTCCCTATAAACTATGTTAGAAACATAAATTAGGATAAAATTTTAATTTTTCTATAAACCCCAATACATATTAGAAACCTAAACCTAAATTAAAAATTACAAATTTATTGTCAGCTTGTGAGTTGAAATTGTGAAGAAAGGTGGAAGAAGACAAAAGGGTTTGAGTTTTATAAAGGGAAGTGTTATTGGCACTCCAGAAATCTCATTCTACACTCCTCACAAGTGTATTTTTCTTTCTAAATATAGAAAGTTTGGAGTGTAAAATGAGAAATTTGGAGTGCCAATAACAATTCGCTTTATAAAAGGCCTACCCAAAACAAGATCGTTTTGTGTTTGGGCTTTTTTTTTTCTTTCTTTTTTTTTCTTTTTTAATTCAGATGCCTAGGTGGTGCCTCGATAACTCCTCAGGTGCCTAGGTGCGCCTCCCAAATGCCTAGCTAGTATATAGCCCTCTTTCACTGAACAAATGCGTTTTCTTCGTAGCCTTGTCAAAAAAAACTGCCTCGACTAGTCTCAATACTAGTTTTTTAAAATATTGCTTTCTAGAATTCCAAAGCTAACGAAGATGCTCTAGTTGGAGGAGAGAGGACGAGTCTCATATTGTGTCGTTGTCTGTGATGGGAGTGAGAATGGAAAGATGTCCACGCTTTGGGTTAAATTACCTATTTCTAATGTTTAGTGTCGTAAGTTTATCAGCAGCCTCAATAGAGATATTAGAAATGGGAGATAGTCAATTTATCCTACCTTATCCAAATCCGGAACCTTCGTCATCCCTTTTATTTTTTAAATTGGAGTTGGATCCGCCGTCAAGCGAATTCTGCAGTCGATTGGGTTTCATCGCATTATAAAAGAGGAATGTGTGAAATCCCGTACCCAGTTTTCACTATATAATTACAAATTTCGTATTTACAAAACTTATTTTTATTTTTATTTTTGTTAATTTTAGAATTTTAGTTATTTAGTTACAAAGTTTGAATTTTGTAAATAATTAAAAATCTGTAGACGTTTCAGGGTCACACTTAATGTTTTTGAATAGCGGTCGATTCCACGAGTGCATAGGCGAAAACCGTTTGTGAAACGGAGTTATAATGAAAAAATTATGAGCAATGTAAGTTGGGTCCAAATAGGAATGTGGACTTGCTAACCCGGATATCGACTCGAGTCCCTTTCGCGACCTGACTTCCAAACCTGGTTTCATGCAACATTTTCCAACACCTATTCTGGTGTTTTTTTTGGCAAATTGAAGCCACCCACCACGACCAATTGACTCAACAACACTCCAAAATGGTTTTATGCTAAATTATTGATTTTAAATTTTGTCATCGATCTATTTTATAAAATGTGATTTTATATGCATATTTAAAATGTTTGAGAAATATATTAGAGGATTGTTACCTTATTGTCACAAGGCTAGATGACACTGAGTTTGCACCATGTAGCAGTGGTACATGGATGGTCCAGCTTGGTTAATCTGCGATGGGGAACCATACAATTTTAGGATGGTGCTTTGTTAATCTGCAATGGGCGATCCTTATCACTTAGGTATGGCCATGCGTACTTAGGGGTGATCATGCTCGGTTAATCTACGATGGGTACTCACGACTTATCAGTGTTTTTAGGAGTGACTCTGCTTGGTTAATTCATTATGGGGTCACTACCTACCTGGTTAATTTGTTCTCAAGAGTGGTTTTGCTTGATTAATTTGTATGGTGGGCCACTTCCCACTTGGTTGTTGTTGGGGCCCAAAAATGTCACACACCAATCCAATTAAGTCTTAAGGCTCAATTGTCATGCAAAGCTTATATTCAAGCCCAAACATATGCCAAGACGTGGGATTGATGAGGAATATATTTTCAAACATGCCATGCCATGGTGATTAAGCCCGATATTCAGGCCATGCTCATGCCTATTCATCACACCATGCTTCCTCATGCTAGTCACTATTCATGCTAAGCCCAAATCATATATTTAGGGCTTGTTAAGTGGATTGTGGTGTGGATGGTTACAGAAGGTTATCAGGCCTACGTGGAATCATGGTTATGGAAGACTTTAGGTTGCTTGGAGGACCAAAGATCTAAGCCCATGCCATTTGCATTTCATGCAGACAAAATTGAGAGAGAACTAGCCTAGTTTACCCATTTCCCTAGCAAGTCAACCCCCTTAGTTAGGACTAAACTAGATTCCTACATTAAATGCATGCTAAACCCAGCAAGTCGGCATTTAATGCTAACTTTTCCTTCCCAGCTTGCACAGATAGCCAAGGCTCGAAGTACGCTACCAGAAGTAGTGCCTACAGAAAGTCACCCTAGGAAAGCCGCTCATCGGGAAGAAGCAAATTGTAGGTCTCAACAGTGCAACTATCTTCCACCAAAAAGGGAATAATATGAGGGCTAGGAAGAAAGGAAGGGGAAGACCACGCCACAAAGGGAGATTCCTTTGTAGCCTAGAGAAGAACCATTCACTTACATAAGGAAGGAGAAATCATCAGAGGGGGAACACACTTAAGTTAGCAGAGAGATGTAAGGGGGCACATGAGGAGAAAACATACAGAAAGAGGTAAAAAAAAAAAACGCATGAAGAGAGAACCACCTAGAAAATAAGTCTAGAAAGTCTCATTTAGCCTAGAAACATACTTTAAGCCTCTAGCATCATCATCTATGCAATCCTAGTAATTCGCACAGCCTTCCATTAAACATTTCAGCCATTAAAAGCCTTACTAACACCCTAGGAAAGCCTAAATCATCTAGCAAATAATGCCATGCAACCATGCAAATCCTTTCTCTCTCATGTAAACCGATAATCTTCTAGCTTCCACACCACGTTTCTCTTTAGCAAGACATTATCTTGATCAATCATGTTATCTTCGAGCCGTTGATGTTACCAAGATATTTCCTAAGAAAAGTTAACTCTTTCGAGATATTCCGGGACTTGGTACGAATCCGAACCAAGGGAGCTAAGATGACGTTCTCAAAGTCCAAGTCCACCTCGACCTAAAAGAACCCCTAACATAAATTGGCGACTTCACTGGGGACAAGTCGCAATCTTGATTCAATGGCTCCAAGATTCAGAAGAAACACTACTAAGAGTGAGTAGATGGACAACCTAAAGAGAATCCAATTCAACCATTAACGGCAAATAACCAAGGTCCAAAGAAAATTCCAAACTCTTTAAAATTGCATGCAGTTTAGTAGCTAAAATCGAGATCAAAGATGGTGCAGGCATGGCAAGAGCACCTTGGAAAGCACCGGTGGTGTCTCGAATAATTCCACCAATACCGCGAACTCCATCCTCCACACCAACTCCATCATCCACATTCATTTTATAAACTCCCACCACGGGGGGAACCCAATTCTGATGTACAACCACCGGTAAGGAGAAACTCTTATAAGCATCATTACAAACTTGATTAAACTCAGCTACATAGCTCTTTGTCGAATGCTTCAGTGCCTCAACTTCTAGAACTGCATTTTCAAACAAGGTATTTTTTCTTGCATTCCATAATAACCGCATGCACATCACTGTTACCTGTTGATCTGAGATTGATATAGGGTCCCACACCTGGATTAACCACTCCATGTATACCATCTCCACCTCTGCCGGTTGGAAACATAGGATACCCATCAACTCAAATAATTGGCTACTAACCACACAGTCCTTCACCACATGCAATCTCGTTTCAACAACAAAATTACACCGGAAGCAAACAATATTATCCACAACTCGCTGATATTGTAGCGCCACTTAAGAGGACAAAATATCGTGTGCAAATCACCACAAGAAATGTAAAACTTTAGGCGGTACCTTCAGTTTCCATAAGTGTTTCCAGAATTTCTGGGATCACAAAACTAGAGGATCAACAACATCACCTCCAAGAGTACCCTTACACGACTTCAGGGCAACCCAATATCCACTCTTCACCACATATCTACCATTATGCATAAAATGCCATATTCAATGATCCAAGCAATCCCCAAGTAACGAAATAGATAAGATTGTCTCTTCTTCCTCAAAATCAAATGCATCATAAATTCGCTTAACATTCCATGCTCCTGATGCTGATAAAAAATCCTGAACTTTTAGATGCAGCGGAAGAGAGGGCGAAGATTGAACTAACAAATTCTGATCACGAGGGACCCAGGGATCCCTATAAATTCTCACCAGCCTACCATCATCAATACGCCAACATATGCCCAATTTCAGAATTTCTTGACCCCATGAAATAGAACGCCACGTGAAGGAAGGGGCCGACCCCACTATAGCCTCCATAAAGTTGGAATTCTCATAATATCTCACCTTCAACATACGAGCAATCAAAGAATTGGAAAATTCCAACAATCTCCAACCTTGTTTGCCACAAGTGCTTGATTAAAACTAATAAGTTCCTGAAATCCCAAACCACCATCAAATTTATACTTACACAACAATTTCCAAGACTTCCAATGGATGCCACGCCCTTCCCCTCTAGCCCACCAAAATCTCGCCATAATTCTTTTCAATTCCTTGTACAAATCGGACGGGAGCTGAAACATACTCATAGTATACGACGAGATAGCTTGGCATACCGCTTCCTTTCCCGCCTTTGAGAGCATTTTTCCTTCCCATCCATTCACCTAGACCACAATCGGTGTTTCAGGGATCTAAATAATTTCTTTTTTATCTTTCCCCACCACCGTAGGTAAACCTAGATAACGTGCATGACATGGTACCACAGGAATACCAATCATATCTTGTAGCATCACTTATGTATCATGAGGTGTTGACGGACTAAAGCAAATTACAAACTTATCAAAATTAACCTTTTGACCAGAGGCTTTGCAATACCCTGAAAATTTAAATATATGAATATGCGGAGAAAAATCGAAAATAAATCTATTTATGGGTATAAAAAATTGAATTGAGAACTTTTAAAGTTTTGTTTCCGGAAATTATTATAAATTATGTTGTGAAATTTATCGTTAAGTTGAAAAGACGAAAATGCCCTAGCTGGCTTAACGTAATTATACGAGGACGTATTTTATCCTCATATATTTTATCGGATTTCTTGACATATTTGGATAAATGATGATCCTACGAGCGCGTAGGCAAAAACCATTCGTGAAACGGAGTAATAACAAAGAAGTTATTAACGATAGAAGTTTAGGGCAAAATAGTCATTTTGATATTAAGTTGAAAGGCTCCAAAAAATCTGGAGCAACAGGAGTGCCACGTGTGTGGCTGTGATGGAAAAGGAAGCAAAGAAAAGGGAAAGACTCGGACCAATCAGAGGAGGAGGAAAGGAAGGAAAGGAGAGAGGAGAGGGGGAGGGAACTAGGGTCCCCCTCGACCCACCTCTTTTGGTGACCCGACCTGATGGTAACGTTGATTTTCGAGTCTCCCTCTGGCCAAATTCTGGTTATCTAAGCCATGATACCTCCTAAGAAATACTCCACAACCCTCCCTCTACCTATTACAACCCAAAAATTGGGTGAAATTAGCTTTGAAAGTAAGAAATCCCGCACGGTGGGTGCGGTGGTTCATGGTGGCGATACACCAAATTTGAAGGTAACTCCAACAACCACCACTATCAATGGACTCCTAGTGAACCTAGGAACATATCACAAGCCTTGGTTGGGGTGGCGGAGCACTGGTGGTGACGGATCGAACCATCCAAATTCTAGGGTTTCTGGTGAGTTTGAGTGAAATTGGGGGTTTTCCTGGCCGAATTGGACTTCGGCCCATGTATAAAAGTTGTTCCCCTTAATTGGGTCTACATTTTTGTAAAATTTGAGAATTTTTAGAAATAGTGGAATTTTCCAGCGAGCAGGGGTGGCCGATTACCATTGGCGGCGGTGCGTGGCCAGTGAGCCGACGTCGTCTTTTTAAGCTAATTTTGATGTTCTGAAACCAAATTTGATAAGTATTTGGTGTGATTCACTTGTTTGAAGCTAGATGGTGATTGTTAGTCACTTGTATGAATTTCGGAATTTGATTGAATTTGAATTGGTGAACCACGAATGGCTTGATCCCTATTTAGAGTATGTAGGCAGTCTAACGAGAAGTTAGATGCAGCCATAAAATAAACGTGGTTAATTAATTGAAGATAAATCTTTTGTTGGAATCTTGATCTAAGAGAAGGAATTAGAAATAAATCAAAAATATAATAATATGTGTTAAAAAGTGAATTATGGTTATAGATTTTGTGTGGAATTAAGAAATTTAAGTAAAGAATTGTGGATGTTGGTAGTAAACTAAACAAGAGTTTAATTTGGGGCCTATCACCGATGTTATTTTCAGAAATGAATATTTCGGGGGTGGGGTGTTACAAATGGTATCAAAGCGAATGATCCTGCTCTACAATGTGCAATATTCTCGAGTTCTTGTTGGTGTCAATTATGATATGTATTGTGGTTGCATGATCTCATAATTTTTGTAAATAAAGTGGCATTCATGTGATATATATATATATATATATATATATATGTTAGATACATATATGATTTGCATTGTGTTTGTGGTGCAATTTCCATGGTGATTATGGAATTCCGCTAGTGGGAATTATGAGTTGCATTAATATTACATTATTTCCTAAGTTCTTTGAATAATGAGGAGGTTATGTGGAGTGTGTGTGTGTGTGTGTATATATATGTATATGTGTATATATATATATATATATATATATATATATATATATATATATATATATATATATTGTGAATCATCATGAAAGGAAATTGAGAACTTTTAAAGTTTTGTTTCCCAAAATTATTATAAATTATGTTATGAAATTTATTGTTAAGTTGAAAAGACGGAAATGCCCTAGCTGGCTTAACGTAATTATACGAGGACGTATTTTATCCTCATATATTTTATCGGATTTCTTGACATATTTGGATAAAGGATGATCCTACGAGCATGTAGGCGAAAACCGTTCGTGAAAAAGAGTAATAACGAAGAAATTATTAACGATAGAAATTCAGGGCAAAATAGTCATTTTGACATTAAGTTGGAAGGCTCTAGAAAATATGGAGCAAAGGGAGTGCCACGTGTGTGGCTGTGATGGAAAGGGAAGGAGAGAAAAGGGAGAAAGTCGGACCAATCAGAGGAGGAAGAAACGAGGGAAATGAGATAGGAGAGAAGGAGGGAACTGGGGTCCTCCTCGACCCGTCCCTCTTTTGGTGACCCGACTCGACAGAAACGTTGATTTCCGAGGCTCCCTCCAGCCAAATTCTGGCTAACTAAGCCGTGACACCTCCTAAGAAATACTCCACAACCCTCCCTCTACCTATTACAACCCAAAAATCGAGTGAAATTAGCTTTGAAAGTAAAAAGTCCTGCACGGCGGGTGCGGCGGGTTCGTGGTGGCGATACACCAAATTTGAAGGTAACTCTGACCACCACCACTATTAATGGACTCCTTGGGAACCCAGGAACATATCCAAGCCTTGGTTGGGGCGGCGGAGCACCGGTGGCGATGGATCTAACCACCTAAATTCTAGGGTTTCTGGCGGGTTTGAGTGAAATTGGGGCTTTTCCTGGCCTAGTTGGACTTCAGCCCAGGTATAAAACTTTTTGCCCTTAATTTTCTCTATATTTCTGTAAAATTTGAGAATTTTTAGAAATAGTGAAATTTTCCAATGAGCAAAGGTGGCCAACCGCCACCGGTGACGACGCGTGGCCAGTGAGCCGATGCCATCTTTTTAAGCTAATTTTGATGTTCTGAAACCAAATTTGATAAGTATTTGGTGCGATTCACTTGTTTGAATTTAGATGGTGATTGTTAGTCACTTGTATGAATCTTGGAATTTGATTGAATTTGAATTGGTGAACTACGAATGGCTTGATCCCTTTTTAGGGAATGTAGGCAGTGTAACGAGAAGTTAGATGCAACCATAAAATAAACGAGGTTAATTAATCAAAGATAAATCTTTAGTTGGAATCTTGATCTAAGAGAAGGAATTAGAAATAAATCGAAAATATAATAATACGTGTTGAAAGGTGAATTATGGTTATAGATTGTGTGTGGAATTAAGAAATTTAAGTAAAGAATTGTGGATGTTGGTGGTAAACTAAACAATAGTTTAATTTGGGGCCTATCACCGATGTTATTTTCAGAAATGAATATTTTGGGGGCGGGGTGTTACAAGCTTTCTCATAAACACTAATAATCCTTTTAAGCTCTAACACCTTATGACACGCCTCGATCTTGATATCCTCCAAACACTAGGATGGGAACGTACTGGCCAACACCCGAGGATGACACTACTCATCAACTGTGTCCTATGACAATAGACAGAAACATACTCGTGTCGTGTGTATGTGTTGTATGATTACCCACCAAGTAAGCAGAGAAAACATAAATCACATTTTTCATATCAAACCTCGGAGCTTAAAAGCTCAAACATCATATCATAAAACCATGAAAGCTTTCTATCTCAATCCTCATTATAAATCATATTCATAATTATTTCAATAAAATGGAAATTCAATAATGTATAACGTTTCATAAAACGTAATTTCGATAAATCGTAAATAATTCATGAAACTTAAAATCATATGAAATCATGCTTTTCATGAATGCAATCCTAGTATTTTATAAAATCATGCAATTTGAGAAGGGGTCCACTCACATATACTCTGTCGCCGAAGAGCTGTGTAAGCGAGAGAGGACGAGGTTGCCACTAACAAACGCACATAAGCACATAAAAGGGAACAATAAGTAACTAAAATGATTGAATTCAGAAAAATGAAGAGCAGATTTGGAATTAGGGAGTTGAATTACCCTAAGAGGGGTCTTGGGAAAATTTCGTAAAAAGTGAATAGAAAAGTCAACCGAGCCGCCCATGTAGTCAACTATGTTAAAACTTTGGAATTTCACTAAATGGATGTCAAAAATGGATTCGGGGCATCGATATTAGCCTAGGAAGGGTCCCGGCCGAAACCCAAAAAAAGTCGACCTTGAAGGTTAACGGGTCAACACTGACTTAGAAGTCAACGGCTGACTCAGCCGAGTCGAGTCGTCGGAGCTGAGCCGACCCAAGCTGCCGAAGCTCACACTAGAATCTAGAATTTTTTTAGCTGGAATTTCTAGGTAAACTTTAAATTGCTATAACCCACTCGTTTCTTAACCAATTTTGACCAATAATATATCAAAATGAAGCTAGAGAAGAGTAGAACAAGATTATACCTATTTGGAAGCCAAATAGTGGCTAGAGGTGGCCAGAAAGGCACATGTACACCAGAAAACGGGGGAGATTTCAAACGTCCATAACATTGTCATTTTTCAACCAAATTTGATGATCCAAACATGAAAATTCATATACGAAACATGAGGAATCAATTTATACCTATTTGAAGCCCAAAAGATCGCTAGAATTCTTCTGAATCTCGCCTAGAAGTCTCGGCCCAAAACCTTGTTCTTGGAATCGCGTTGTGTACGGATTTTCAGGAAATAAATGATGTTTTCTCGTTTCTAAGGTCAAGAGAAGGGATTTGATGGTGGTTTTAGTGTTCAAAAACTTGCGGAAAAGGTTTGATGGTGATTGTGAATGTGTATTTTTCTTCGAGAAAACTAGAGAGTGTGAGAGAATTGTGAAAGGGACCGAGAAGAAAACAAAGGGAGAGAAAAGTGAGGGTGAGAAAAGAGAGAGTGAGTATCATGGAGGGAGAGGGAAACCGGGGGAACAAAGGGACCAATATGGGCCCTAGTGGCTCACAAAACAAGACCACTAAAGACAAAACATAAAATCTCTCCAAACATAAAATTACCAACTTACCCTTGACGTTCGAAATTTGTGAAATCCTTGTTCTAACTATGAATTTAATTCCGCTTGCGCCCATGCATTTGTAGTGACGAATACTACAAGGATACACCAAGGAAATGAGTCTTACGTAATATGACAAGATAGTCAACAAAAGTCAACGTTTTTGCTCCAAGGGCATTTTGGTAACATCACACCTTTAAAAATATAAAAACTGTAAAATTTAGGATGGGTTTGTTACACCTCGTGCACTTAAGCATCACAAAATAATAGACTTTCATCCATAAAAAACAAATGGTTAACCGACAGTGCAGCTCGCACTCTATGTAAAATACCTCTACTTTCAGCCTGCTGTAAGAGAGCCGACAAACCCTCCGCCATAATGAGAAATAAATACGGCGATCTGGGATTGCCTTGCTGAAGACACCGAGAAGGCAAGATTTTCCCAAACGGCCAACCCTGGATTTGTACTGCAAACGATGTCGAAGAAACACCCCGCATAATTAAACTAGTAAAGTGTGCCGGAAATTCCATATTTTCCAAAAAACCCCATTCTTTTGACTTCTTAGTTGGTTTCCTTGGTGGAGAGATTTTGTTAATTACCTATTTGATTAGGATTTGTATTTACTTCCTATTAGGATTCTTATTGCAACCTATGTCCTATGCACTATAAATAGGACCTTAGGGTTAGTGTATTTTGTGTGGCTCGTTCGTGTGGCAATTTGGTGAGAGAGAATTTGTGAGTTTGTGAGTTAGAGAGCAATTTGGGAGAATCTTATCTGTTTGTTTTGAGTTCTCTATTTGTTTGGTTTAGGGTTTGTAATTTGTGGGATTTGGGTTGTAAGAGTTTAAATACTCTTTTGTAATCTCCGTTTGTTTAGTGAAATTCCTCATCATGCTTCGTTCGTGGACGTAGGCTTTACGCCGAACCACATAATCTCTTGTGTTAGTTTGAGATTGTTTGTTTTAGCTTTCACCTACGACATTGATATTGGTACTTTGTTAGAATTCGCTTCCGTTTGCGCATAAAAGTACAACAAAGTTGAGGATTTGTATCTTAGTTGTTAAATTGTGTATGAATGGTTGAGGTGCACAATGGCTGAATTATAGAATTCTATCCTAATTTAAGTGTTTTCTAACTCATACCTTGATATCAAAATCTCAAAAGGAAAACCCCCTTGAACAAGTAGGCATTGCGATATGGATGGTAGGAGAGATGCAGAAGAAATGTCAACTAAAAACCAAAAACTATTTTTAGTTGCTTTCACTTTTAAGATTTTGTTTGCGTTCTTTGTTATTCTTTCCCCTCTCTCCCATCACCATTCTTCATCCCTCAATTCCCCCCCTCACACCCCCCCCCCCCCACCCCAACCCCAACCCCACGGATATACTTTTCTCATATCTGAAGCACAAAAAGTGAAAACCGAAGTAAGTGAAATGGTTATCAGACAGTTCCTTACTGAATCGTTATCTCAACTGCATCTTTAATTATGTAACCGATGAATTAGTTTACCATAATACAGTCGAGACAATGAGGATGAACTCATTAGTTTTAGGAATTGAATGTACTAGGGTAGGGAAGGTGACTGAAGTATCATAATCTACTTGTATGTGGTACTACATTGAAGTAAGCTTCGGTTCCCTACCGGTCTCCGTTCTGTTTTGACTGTTTTCGCTTAATAGGCTGTTATCTACGTAAATAACAGTTTGCTACACACAGTTACTAACTCACATAGCCCATGTTTGACGATGGTTTTGGAGAAGTTGTAAAATGTTAAAAACCATAGAAGCCTTGTGTTATGCAATTGGAAAGACATTCTGTTTATTCTTTTTACTTTGGAATGAAAAGTTCAACATTATTCCATATGTTTTTGCGTTTTCATTTACCTTCTCTTTTCCCAGGCCTATGTAGCGCGGTAACTACGAAATTCGACAGTAGTTTCTTCTCCGTCCTGAAACAAGTTTGAAAACATGCTCTACCATGTCATCTGTTATCTGCAGTGCTCTAAGCTGAGATATTGGCATCAGCGGGAGCTTTTTTCTTTTGTCACGGTTTATAATACTAATTTTTGTATTTGGTGTTTTAGGGTCAATTTGGGATTGCTGTGCCTTAGATTCTTTTGTCATGGTAGTTGTGGTTGTGGTCGTAGTGATGGCTGGTATGGTTGTGGTTGTGGTGGTTGTGGCGTGATTGCGGTGTGGTGGTATTGGCAACAATGGTGTGATGGTAAGGTGTAAGTGGTTAGGGTTTGTAAACTTGTAGTGGTAGGTGGTAGTGAACACTTTGTTTTCCAAGATAAAATGTGTCTAAAAGGTTAAATATTGTCATTTTCTAAAATTAATGAGCGTATTACATGAATTAAAAATATTCATTAAATACTCAGCTCAGCTTTTATTAAAGCAGTTTTTAAAAGCAACTTACATGCTGCTCTTAAAAGCAGCTATCTAGATGTCATTGTTTTTAAAATGAGTAATGTTATTCATACTATGTTTTTATACTACATTTCTATACCATCTTAGGTGGCATCTGATGTGGACAGCCACGTCATTTGAAAAATTTGCAAAACCCAAGAAAAGAAATTAAAAAGACTCTTCGTATACCACAATCATCATTTAATTAACTAATTTTTATTAATTATTAATTTATTAAATAATGAATTAAATTTAAAAATCTGATTAATTCAAATGTTATGTCTGTTCACATCAAATATCACCTAAGATGGTATGAAAATGTAGTACAAAAACATGGTATGAATAGCATGACTCTTTTAAAATAAGCATTATATTTTATTTTTAACAAATACATTTTTTTAAAGTGAAGTAGTTTTTTTATACGGAAAAAAAAAAAAACCAAATTGGGCCTTAGTTTTATGCTTTTTGCGAAAGGGCTTTTCTTCCTTTGAACCCTTTTTCATTTAATTTCAAATTATTTTTGTTTTTTAGAGAAGCAAGTTTTTATTGTTTTACACTAGGTGCTTTCCCGGCAATTTTTACCATGATGGATCGATAGTGATGGTTATCCTGGTAGATTCATTTTATTGTTTTTAAATTTCATGAACTTCGATAAAAACCTAAAAATCATAAAGTTTGAGTCAAAGAATATTGATAACTGAGGACAACATTCAAAATCTCTTCTTTTTTTAAGCTTGCACTCTTTTATATTTTACCCCTCTCCTCAATTTTTGGCTTTGCCACTAGATTCACTCTAGACTATTTCGTTTCGTAGGCTTCTATACACTGAACATCAATTGGCGTGCATGCATAAGAACACATTCGATCGACTAAGTTAGTACTAACGTATTTCACTATGTGGCCGACCGCTTGAAACAAAGGACACACTGGTCTTTTTATTTTCTACGAAAGAGAGATTTGACAAGATCACACGAAGTACTGGAAATATATGCAATTCGATTAATATAAGACTAAATGCGGGAACGTGGTAGACATGTCGTCTATATACATAAAGATAACTTTATTTTTATATGCGGCTTGTTATGCATGCAGCATGCATGTTATATATTATGCAGATAATATCATGTCTTTTGACGTCTTTCTTCCCTTCCATTTTAAACTTTTTTATATAATGGAAGTGATTTTTATATACCTTTTAAGTTTTTTACATAATTGTTTAATTTTGATTGTTGATTTTATTGATTTATCCAATTCGATGATCATAAAAATAGAAAAACGTGTGAGAAACAAAAAAAATGTGTAAAAATCACTTTCCTTTCTATAATGATATTGTTGTGCATTTATCCCTTACATTATGTGATATAAATAATGCTTTAATTTTAGGCTTTGATAAGCTCTTATCATTACCCTTGCAATTGCATAACACAAAATTTATGAGAAGAAGGAGAGGATACTGATGTGATTTATGTAAATACTAATAACTGATATAACAGAAATGCAACATGGCATTATTCTAGTGGTTGAGTTTGTTAATATAGTTAGAAGGGTATTATTGTAATTGGAATATATGGCTATAGAAGGGATTGTATAACTATCATTTCTTTAAGTTCGGTTGTATACATTTTCTATAATCAATCAATACAATCTCTTGTTTCTCTCTATCGTCTTCCTTTTCCTCCGTACCAATTCTTCATCTTTTGCAATGTAGTTAACATGGTATCAGAGCCATCAAGCTCACGTCATGGCATCTGGTTTTCTAGTTTTATTTTCTATTCAGATTTTCAATAGACATTCTGTCACATTCTTCGGTGCTTCGGAGATCGTCCTATAATTTTTTTGGTTGATTTTTTCTTTGGGCTATGAACAAAGATTGTCGGTCAAAATCTGGGTCGTCAAAATTGTTCCTTCAGGGCAAATAGAAGTGGCAATTTGTTCTTCTTTTCAGTTCTTGAAGTTTCGGTTTTTGAATTCGGGAAATTTTCAGATTTTCATCGAGTTCTTGATATAAGGAAAGAAAATGGGATGTCAAGCAATTTTTTGGATCTAGTGGAATCTCTTCATCGCAATCGGTGACTGCTTCTGCTACTGCTACTACCATTGGGTTTCAAGAAGGAGCATTAGTCTACCCTTCGAAATCTGTTAGTTAGTTGGGCCAATCATCTTCTCTGGCACCACAAGAGTATCAAATTCTTTCCTTGATAGCATTCCAAGTTTCAATGCAGCTTCCTTCAAAGTGGATCCCTCCTTGTGGGCTGTCTTTGCAACTGCCGCAGTATTATCATAACCAATTTTGTGGATGTGAAAAGATCCAAGCATTTCCATGAAGGTAAAACCGAATTTCTCTTTGAGTTGTCGATTATTGCTTGTCTGCGAATTTGATCTGTGCTCTGTTCTCTGGTGTGGAAGAAAGTTTAGATCTTTGTGTAGTCCAAGTGTTTGACGAAATACCCAGCTCAGAATTTTCATGTGTAGGTTATGTTTTCAGTCCCTTTACTCCGAATTTTTGAACAATTAGAATGAATCTTTTCTAGGATTTTTTTTTTTTTTTTTTTTTTTGGTGTTTGTTACCGATTTTGACTAATTGCTCTAGACAAGATAGTTCTTTGTTCTCTCTAGGTTCTGCATCTTTGATGTTTTGCTGCTTATTTCCTCTCTTGGTTTGTGTTTTGAGATTGGGTTTTCTCGGCAAAATGGTGTCATATTTCTTGATTATGTCAATTAGAGTATTGGGCACAAAGTTATTCTAGTTCAAGAAGGATGTTACACCATTATCAAACTAGTTATGGAATAAGAAAAATTACAGTAAGCCATTCTTGTGATTAGAGCTCATTTCAAGTTGATAGGTTGAGAATTAAGGGCACGGAGCCATCTTTCTTTTGCCTTGAAGCAGTCTGTATTTGAAGGTTTATAGAAAGCGTTGGTCACATCCTAAAATGCCACATGACATTGTTGGGCTGAAGATTGACTTGCAAAAATGAATATCTCTCTCTTTAATGGTATAAATGTTTGAAGAAATGTACAGCTCAAGTTGTTTTGTGAAGTTAGTGAAGACACGTGATTCGTGTTCCATTCTCAGGTGTGGAGTGATCTTGCCAATATGGGTTTATGTTGAAAATTGGGTTTTTTATTTTATTATTTTTTGATGAATTGTCTAAAGATAAACTACTGTTTCATTTAGTAATTTGCTTGGATTACTAGATTTCAAGAAATTGTCATTCTTTCTTGATGGTTAAGAAAGTATCATTCTTTCTTTGATTCCATAGAATTTGCCAAGAGTATCGTTCTCTTATTGCCTTAGAATTTGTCAAGAGTATCATTCTCTTGTTGCTTTAGAATCTGTCAAGAGTGTCATTCTCTTGTTGTCTTAGCATTTGTGTCAAGAGTGTCATTCTCTTGTTGCCTAGAAGAATTCATTTGTTTGTGATTTCTGGATTGTACTTGTGTCTTTCATCATGGCTTCTCCTACGACTAAAGTTGTAGTCTTGTGTGATGATAATGGAGTGAGCAGAGGTTTTGGTTTGTGTCTCAACTCTTCAAGAAGCAGCAAAAGCTCTCAGTAATCTTTTGGTCAGCAGTTACAAAGGTGCCATGGCAATCGAGCCACTACACAATATATGTACATTAGGAGGAAGTGTTAACTGAAGCAGCCAGCCATTGTAGACTTGTAGCAGCCAGCCATTGTAGACTTGTTAACTAAATCAGCCATTGTTGACTAAAGAATTAGGAAATCAGACATGTTTTCCATTGTAATTAATAAAGTAGTTGTAAGCTGTAAAGTTAGGTATAGGCAGTAGTTTCATAGCAGTGTTTTTATGACTTCTTGTACTGGTTTCATACCTGATCATCATTGCTTGTATTCCTATATAAATCCTCCGATTGGGAGATGAATAGATCAAGAAATTAACTCTATTTTGGCATGGTATCAGAGCCATTCTGATCCAAAAGGAGTTTCTATTCTAATTAACCTACTGGCACTACTGCCATCTACCCCATAAGACCTGCAGAATAGTAGGCCTTCTACTTTCATACGAATCCAATCTCTCTTTGGCCATATCTGCCAACATCACTACCCATATTGAGCTTGTTAACCATATACATTCCGCTGCATCTCTACCCATCTTCTGTCCATTTGCAATATCTCCACGAACCCATACCCTATAAACCCAAAATTTTAAATACTACCCCATACCCTATAAACCATACCCGTTGGAATCACCCAACAAACCCGTGCCATTGCCTCTTCCTCCTTGCATTTTGTTCCTGCATCCCTCTCAGTGAGACTCTATTGTTTCAATAAAGAGAATTTGTTGCAGTAGTAATGGGTGACTCCAAGACCACTGTTTCAGCTGCTGTTACACAAAATGATATGTCTCTGCATATCACCCCAGACAAGTTGGATGGGTCCAACTATTCCTCGTGGTCCCAAAGTGTCCGCATCTACATCACTGGCAGAGGCAAATGGTCTTATGTCAGTGGAAAAAATAAGGCACCAGCAGAAGCCGATGCATTGTATGCTATATGGGAGGAAGAGAATGCCATGGTTCAATCTTGGCTTCTCAACTCCATGACTAGAGATTTGCGGGCCATTTTTCTCCAACTCTCTACTGCAAAAGATGTTTGGGATGCTGTTACCCAAACTTACTCAATTGAAAAAGATGCATCAAAATTATATGAACTTCGCCGTCAAGCACTGGCGACTCGCCAGAATGGTGAGCCTTTATCTGCATATTATGGTAAACTCCAGCAAACATGGCAAGAAATAGATTTCTTACATCCTGGAAAATTGAAATGTGCTGATGATGTTGCTGCTCGAGAGACAGAAATTTCAGAAGAAAGATTGTATGATTTTCTGGCTGGCCTTGATCCTCATTTAGATCATGTTCGCAGTCAAGTTTTGACTCAAACACCTTTGCCATCTGTTCGTGCTGCTTATGCTCTTGTGAATGCTGAAGCAAGTAGGCAAACCATTATGTTGGTTGGCCCACAAATGGAAGGATCAGCCATGGTAGCTGCTCCGTCTCGATTTCCCCGTGGAGTCTCGAATTCTCGATCAGGGGGATCTAAAGTTACTGATACAAGGAAGTGTACTTATTGTGACAAGGATAAGCATACTAGAGACACTTGTTTTAAGTTGCATGGATATCCTGATTGGTGGGTTCAAAAGAAGGAAAATCAAAAGAAAAGCATTGTTGGATCACAAGCACACCTGTCTACACCAACGCCTTCCGTGCCTCGAGTAGATCAATCTGCTCACTCAGTTTCTCCTACTACTGCTTCCACTTCCTTAGTCGACGCAGGTAACTTTGGTTTTGCCTTGAACACCACATTTGGTGCTCCAAATAAACCTTGGATCATTGATTCGAGGGCTTCTGACCATATGACCAATAACTCTTCATGGTTTGCTTCTCACACTACTCCACCTTTAAATACCGTTAAAGTTGCTAATGGTATTTCCACTCCAGTGCTTGGAGCAGGCTCCATCTCATTAACACCATGCCTATCTCTCTCATCTGTTTTACATGTTCCTAATCTTTCTCACAATTTGCTTTCCATTGGTAAACTTACAAATCAACTAAACTGTCTTGCCATCTTTTCTCCTACTCATTGTTGGTTTCAGGATATTCGAACGAAAGCGTTGATTGGTCATGGTAGAGAGAGGGGAGGTCTATACTACTTGGACTTACCACCAGATTGTGAGAAGACAAGTTACAGTTGTCAAGTGGAAGCTAAACAATTTGAAGCTTCTAAAAAAATTTGGTTATGGCACAAAAGATTGGGACATCCTTCCTTTCAGTACCTGCAATATCTATTCCCTTCTTTATTTTCTAAAGTCAAGGTTTCTAATTTCCATTGTGAAACTTGCATCTTTTCTAAAAATCATCGTGTCTCATTTCCTTTAAGCTCCAATAAAAGTGATGTTCCTTTCTCTCTTATTCATTCTGATGTTTGGGGACCATTTCATATTCCTACTCATACTGGTGCTAAATACTTTGTCTCTTTCATTGATGACTGCACTCGAGTTTCTTGGGTATACTTACTAAAAAGTAAGAGTGAGGTTATGTCTGTTTTTCCAATATTTCATCAAATGATTCAAACCCAATTTAATGCTAAAATTCAAGTTGTTCGATCTGACAATGGGAAAGAGTATTAGAATTATGGACTTGGAACATTTTTTCAACAAGAAGGTATCATTCATCAAACATCTTGTCCACATACTCCTCAACAGAACGGTATAGCAGAACGTAAAAATCGTCACCTCTTGGATGTGGCTCGATCTTTATGTTTTGCTATGCATGTTCCTAAACGTTTTTGGGGTGATGCCATTCACACAGCTGTTTTTCTTATCAATCGCATGCCATCACGTGTTCTCCAATTTCAAACACCTATCCAAACCCTTTCCCAGTATCATTCTCTTCCTTCACTCCTTCATATTCCTCCAAAAGTGTTTGGTTGTGTCTGCTATGTTCATGTCCACTTGCAAAATCGTGATAAGTTGGATCCTCGAGCCATCAAATGTATGTTTATTGGCTATTCTGCTACTCAGAAAGGGTATCGATGTTACTATCCTCCCAATGGGAAAATTTTTGTCTCTATGGATGTTACTGATGCGTGATTTATACGCACACAAATTAAACCCTCTTTTTGTCAAATTGTAGTATATGTATAAGTAGGGATCGTTCTGGACCGGGGATTAGGAGGGATTGTTAACCACTTGGATTTGACTCAAAAACGTAAAATAACAATATGAAACACTATACTAGACTCAAAGAATGCAAAACTAAACTTTAAAACACTAAGACAAACCAAAAGACTCAAAACAACACAAACACACTCAAATCTGCCTAAAAACCACTTTCTGGGCAGATTTGAGCACAAACACAAATTTGGACGAAATTAAGTAATAACTTGACTCAAGAACGTAAAAACACAATATAAAACACTAAACTAACTCAAAGAATGTAAAACTAAACACTTAAAACAATAAAACAAACCAAAAGACTCAAACATCACCCAAAACACTCAAAACTGCCTTAAAATCACTTTCTGGGCAGTTTTGAGCACTTTGGTGAATTTGGACGAAATTGGGAAATAAAATTGAATCAAAACACTTTAAAACATAAACTAAACAAATTCTAAACACTAAAGAACAAGAAAGTAAAGGGGGGTTTTAAATTGACGAGAATTGAAATAACAAAACAAGTTAATAAACTAAACAGATTGTAAAACGAATTTGATGGAATGGAATGAATGGATGATAGAATGGCTAAGGGGTTCATCTCCATACATGTTATACTTGCATAATAAAATGATTTCCAATTGCATTTCAATAAACCATGAAACTCAACACCCCGGGTTAACCGTGATGCACTAATTAACCTTCAAATCTTCCTAACGTTATTGAATTGGATGGGTTAGCGCATACAACAATTCAAAACATTCCCCACAAGTCCTCAACATGAATGCATAGAAGAGATACAAGCAAGAATCATTACGCTCTATGAAAATTATAAGTGTTGACGAGGCACTCGTTACTATGGATTGCATGAAACTTATGCCAAGAATTTGTTTAACGCGATTGTTTATAATCAACCTCCACTACTTGTGAATATAAGTTCATAACGATTAGGTGAAACTTACTTATATTCTAGCGTCATATTCATGCATGAAAATTAAGCGCGCATTCTCAATAAACATACATAAATAAGTTATCAATCAAACGGTTAAACAAATTGAATCCACAACTTATGAAACGCAATTAGAAGTATTCAAATCAAAATGCAAGCATAAACATATATTCGAATCACCCCCTAACCAAGGGGGGTTTAGTTCCTCATGGTACAAAACAAAGAGAATCAAAGAAACACCTAAACATTCCAACAACTCAAACTTGAATTGTATGAACGTTTAGGCCCTCTTATCTTCCATTCCTCATTCGTACAAAACAAAGAGCATTGAAATTAAACATTGAAATCAAAGAAACACCTAAACATTCCAACAACTCAAACTTGAATTGTATGAACGTTTAGGCACTCTTATCTTCCTCTTCGTTGTAGCACAAGGTCTAAGGATAGTTTGGTGGTGTGAATGGTTTGGGTAGTGGTGGAGGAATGGAAGGATGGTGTTTGGATTTGTAGGGGAGAGTCACGGCACAAAGGGGGGTTTATGGTCTACATTTCTGCAATGGATGAAGTGTATGAATGGAATGGATGGACTTTGTGAAGGGCACGGCCCCAAGGGACCAATTTCTGTTGTGAAATGAATTGTGTATGAATGAGTGTGAATGAATGAGTATTTATAGGTGAAATGGGGGGAACATGACAGCTAGGTTGCATGTGCTAATGCTTGTGTGTGCATGTTAAATCTGCCAAGATGCATGTGATTAAAGAGTGGAATGAATGGAATGCAATCTGAAATGCATGTGAATTAAATGGATGTGAGTGGAAATGTGGCTGCAATGATGAAGTGAATGCATGTGAAATGGATGCAAGGGGAATTAGGCTCGGCAATGATGGTGTTTTTCTGTGGTGAATGGTAATGCAATGTGTTTGCATGTGAATTAAAGCTATGTGAATGATTAGGGTGAGTGTACATGTGCTTTGACAGCTAGGATGAATTAATTAAAGGAAGTGCATGTGATTGCAAAATGTGAATGATTATGAGTGTGTGTGAGTGAATTAAAGGATGGAATGCATGTGAAATGAATGAAATGCAATCTGAAATGGGATAGCATGTGGGTGGAAATGCATGTGGGTGAATGTGTGGCTGCATGGATTAAAGAATGGGAGTGCATGTGTTGAATGATTAAAGTGCATGTGCAATGTTTTAAAGGATGGAATGATGGAGGAACAAGTGCATGTGAATGCATGGTGATAGCATGTGCACGGTTTTGGTTGGAATGATGGCAGATTGTGAAAACATGTGAATGCATGTGTTTGATGAATGATAAGTGGTGAATGATATGATAAGTGATAAGTGGTGAATGATAAGTGATATGATATGTGATTATGATAAGTAATGGGAGCATGTGTATGGTTTTGGGAGAAAGGTGGAGATGCACGGCATAAGGGAATTGGAAAGGTTTAAATGTCCTAAAACTAAAGGGAACAAAGTTCCAACACTTTGGTCTTCAATTTCGTCCAACATTTTGGCGCCAAGCATAAGCTATCCATCCTTAGCCCAAAAGTGCTCCAAAAGTCTCCAAAATGCATCTTTTTGCTCCTTTAGCCCTTTGGACCTACAAACACACGAAACTAGCTTAAAGGACTAAAATAACTAAAGAAACATAACGTAAATGCACGAGAACAAGCCATTTAAGTCGCATGAATATGCTCCTATCAAATACCCCCACACTTATCTTTTGCTAGTCCTCGAGCAAAACAAAACAACAAAAGAACACGAAACTAGACAAAACGAACAAAACACAACCTACACCTTCCAACAATCGTCTCACGGATTTCCAATGCACATGACAAGTTAAAAATCATTATTCCCACAGATTTTAGCCATCTTTACACTTAAGTACATTCTTACTCATAGTCACCACATACTAGTTCACAAT
This sequence comes from Pyrus communis, assembly GCF_963583255.1. Classification (NCBI taxonomy): domain Eukaryota; kingdom Viridiplantae; phylum Streptophyta; class Magnoliopsida; order Rosales; family Rosaceae; genus Pyrus; species Pyrus communis. The sequence goes on along the minus strand of NC_084813.1, from coordinate 9,924,597 downwards.
TAAGCATTTAAAACCATGATTTGAATGTAGTAACATGCCTTAGAGAATTTCCTCAATTCCTTACTAGAATGCACTCTATTTTCACATAGATTTTCTGACTACACACCCTACACTAGTTATATGTGAGAGAGTGATGTAAACATGAAAGACTAGTATCTCACATATGTTATAACAAAGAAAGCATTTTCTGGATTTACGATAATGACATGAATATGATCTCATGAATGGAATGCTACTACTTAGAATGAGAACCAGTGATTCCATAAGCTCATATCAATTCCAAACTCCACATATTGAACACATAACGATCAAGATAGAAGCATAAAGGTTGAAACGGGGTTAAAGGTGTTTGGCTAACAAAGAAAGGATAGGGAAAACAAACGTTCTTTAAGCAATAGTGAGCAAAGTATTGAATTAGGCACTTAGAATTCCCTTTAGAACGCAGAAGTCAACTTTGAACACCCAAGGGGAAGTCACACAAAACTTAGGGCCATATTCAAACTTTTTGGGCCCTTTCTTCAACAATCACACTTGTGAGTCCATTCTCACTTATTTTCACTCTTTTTCTTTCTTTTCTTCTTCTTTTTCTCACATTTTTTTTCTTTTTCCCGTGCCTCCTTTAAGACTTAGGCACATACATACACACAAAAATCCCTTCCCCCACACTTAATTTCTGCAACATATTAATCAAAAGGAATTCATTTAAGTCATGCTCACTATACTTCAAGAACAAGGGTATAGGAAAGTCCTACTCTAGGCTAGGTAAGGGGTGATGTGGTTAGCAAAGAAAATAGGCTAAACGAGGCTCAACGGGGTTAAAACTAATATATACGAAATATGGGAAGTAAGGCTATTTGGCTATGGTGGCAACAACACAACTTCATCTTGATATATATTATGCAATTCAATGTCATGCTTTGAATGAAACGGATATAAGTTCTAGCATTTAGTTCTATCATGATACAATTGCATTCTAAGTAGCAACCAAGCAAGGAATAATGAGATCATGCAACAACTTTAGAAAACAAAGAATCACAGAAAATAACTCTCCAAAGAAGGTAATGGCTCGAGTCTCACAGGGTTGTAGCGTTTGTTTGAGTTCCTTCCTTCAAGCATGTTACAAAAACGAATTTTTCTTTTATGATTGCATGTGAAGTCATACATTATAACCATAACCAAGCATATACCAAGAGTAAATCAAACTTTTCTCTATGTTAATAACTCTTTTTAACCGTCATGCAATTACAAACCAAATCCTTATCATTGTGTTGGAAGGTACCCTAAGACACAAACACACAAAAACGACTCAAAACACTCTTTTTAGGCTTTTTAAAACATGTTTTTCAAATTTTTATTTGATTTTCGGAGTTATAAAAACAAAACATACTAAATCACTCTAAAACAACTTAAAAACACCTTAAAACAGCAAGGAACAACATTTGAAGTTATGGGTGATAAAATCCCACGAATTTGCATCAAATATACTTAGTTACCCCCCCACACTTAAATCAAACATTGTCCTCAATGTTTTAAGCATAGATTCACACAAAACATAAGTAAACACACAAAAAGCATTTAAACATACTAAACATGGCAGAATGTAATTAACAAAGAGAAGAGTTTAGGGACGCAAATCTGGTTATGGAGTGTAAATTCCCTCTTCTCCTTGGTGATTGCATTGAGGCTTTGATCTTTGTGATTCCACAGGCATACTCTTGAACTGGGCTGGATGATTCTTTTGGTCTCCTCCACTTGTTGATTTTCCTTTGTGCTACTGGGCTGGAGGATTCTTTTGGTCTTCCCCGAAGGTCTGAGCTTACCCCTTTGGTCTGTTTCTTTGTTCAATCTTTCCAATTCGTATTGAAAAGGGTTGGAGGATAACTCAGCCTATGTTTGTCTCCACATGCTTCAATGTATCATTTTCACTTGCCTTACTCGCTCCCCTTTGCAGAAGTGGTCCCTTCTCCGGAAGTGTATCAACCGTTGAAGATGACTACTCGAGAGCAACGCTAGGTAAGCAACCAGGAATAGATTACAGGCAGTTGGCTCCAGATCAAAAGACTGACTCCAAGTGCCGGCTGATTGCTTCTTTCACTTTGCCATGCGAGTAAGAACAAGGACAAAGAAAAAGACAGGGAAAGAGCATGATATGAGATACTTTTGCTTTTGACCTTGATGATATGAGATACCTTTGCTTTTGAAGAAGCGGTGAATGAATCAGCACACTTCAATCCGCCATTTCCTCCTGGGTCATCTGTACTCTAGGCATCTGGTATCATCTTTGGGGAAGAAGAAAGAATTGAGTATTTCGAAAGGCTTTGCTGGGAGTGCGCCCTCAGAGGTGAGGGAGAGTTGGGCATTTTCTTCAGGTTTGCCTTGCCATAAAAGACGAAGGTCGACATATATAGAGATAATATCAAGTGGTGGTACTGTTCTTTTACCCTTGTCGACAAATGTCTCTTCGATATCAGAACGACGCCTCTTCGATTTCTGAGCAGGCGCCCCTTCGATTTCTGAACGACGCCCCTTCTCTTTCTGAACGACACGTGGTAGTGCAGATGCGGCTCCTTTTGACAAAGCTGCACGCGTTTTCTGAAAAGCAGAGAAAGCGTCGCCGAACTTTGCGCTTGTCGGCTAAAGACGTGTAGTTGCGATGATGGCCTCCACGTGTTTTCAGCTTTGTCAGAAATCTTTTGACAAAGTTGAATGCGTTTTCTGAAAAGCCGAGAACGCGTCGCCTAAATTACGCCGGAAATTTCGGTTTTTTGAATTGGTGGACGCGTCGCCTTGGCTTCTTATAGAGCTATCGATCACCACAACAAACACACTCTGAAGAATTCCCATTCTTGAAAATCGACTCCGACCCTTTGAAAATTTACTCCATCAACCCTTATCTTTAAACACCTTTGAAAAATGGCAAACTCATCGAACCTTAGCTTGGAATTGAGCCTTAGCAGTGATACGGGCGCGCCGCGTCAAGGTAACGTATGGCGCCCTTCTTTCTTATCTTCTAACGGTCCTCTTTCAGGTGAAGACTCCGTGATGCAGGACGCCACAACAGCTACAATAGTAGCTAGGAACCTCCTCACTCCAAAAGATAGTAGGCTGCTGTCAGGACGGTCCGATGAGTTGGCCGTTCAAGAGTCGCTAGCACTTAGTGTTCAGTGTGCGAGTTCTGTGTCCAACATGGGCCAACGCCTGCTTGCCCGCTCCCGTCAGGTGGAATCATTGATGGCAGAGGTGGAGAGTCTTAAGCAAGAGATCCAGCAGCTTAAGTACGAGAATAGAAGTTTGCACGTGCTTGCCAACAACTATTCGACGGGCATGAAGAGGAAGCTTGATGAGCTGCAAGAGTCTGAAGGTCGGATTCACAGTGACCGTCAAAGGTTTTCGTCTTTCCTCCAGAGGCACCTTTTTCCTGGCTCATCCAGCGCTTGGCCAAGTATTGAGGCCTGGAATGCTCTAGCTCCGATGCCTCCCGCTCCGATGCCTTCCGCTTCGATGCCTTCCGCTTCAATGCCTTCCGCTTCGACGCCTCCCGCTTCGATGCCTCGTAGTGGGGCTTCACGTAAACAACCTTTGTGAAGCACCATCTTTCTCCATGTTTAGTATATTTTTTTTTTTAATATATGAAATTTTTTTTTTTTTTTTTTTTTTTTTTTTTTTTTTTCAGTGCATTGGGTTGCCTCCCAAGTAGCACTTTCTTTTACGTCTTGCAGCCGGACGAAGAATCCAATCACTCCAGGATATGTTCACGAATCGGATGAGAACTCCGAGTCATGAACTAGTACCTAAAACAAGAAACAAAACAAAATTAAGAATCTGGAAAAATAAAAACAAACGAAAATAAAACAATCCAAGGGATTAGCAAATTTTCTAATCCCCGGCAACGGCGCCAAAATTTGATGCGTGATTTATACGCACACAAATTAAACCCTCTTTTCGTCAAATTGTAGTATATGTATAAGTAGGGATCGTTCTAGACCGGGGATTAGGAGGGATTGTTAACCACTTGGATTTGACTCAAAAACGTAAAATAACAATATGAAACACTATACTAGACTCAAAGAATGCAAAACTAAACTTTAAAACACTAAGACAAACCAAAAGACTCAAAACAACACAAACACACTCAAATCTGCCTAAAAACCACTTTCTGGGCAGATTTGAGCACAAACACAAATTTGGACGAAATTAAGTAATAACTTGACTCAAGAACGTAAAAACACAATATAAAAAACTAAACTAACTCAAAGAATGTAAAACTAAACACTTAAAACATTAAAACAAACCAAAAGACTCAAACATCACCCAAAACACTCAAAACTGCCTTAAAATCACTTTCTGGGCAGTTTTGAGCACTTTGGTGAATTTGGACGAAATTGGGAAATAAAATTGAATCAAAACACTTTAAAACATAAACTAAACAAATTCTAAACACTAAAGAACAAGAAAGTAAAGGGGGGTTTTAAATTGACGAGAATTGAAATAACAAAACAAGTTAATAAACTAAACAGATTGTAAAACGAATTTGATGGAATGGAATGAATGGATGATAGAATGGCTAAGGGGTTCATCTCCATACATGTTATACTTGCATAATAAAATGATTTCCAATTGCATTTCAATAAACCATGAAACTCAACACCCCGGGTTAACCGTGATGCACTAATTAACCTTCAAATCTTCCTAACGTTATTGAATTGGATGGGTTAGCGCATACAACAATTCAAAACATTCCCCACAAGTCCTCAACATGAATGCATAGAAGAGATACAAGCAAGAATCATTACGCTTTATGAAAATTATAAGTGTTGACGAGGCACTCGTTACTATGGATTGCATGAAACTTATGCCAAGAATTTGTTTAATGCGATTGTTTATAATCAACCTCCACTACTTGTGAATATAAGTTCATAACGATTAGGTGAAACTTACTTATATTCTAGCGTCATATTCATGCATGAAAATTAAGCGCGCATTCTCAATAAACATACATAAATAAGTTATCAATCAAACGGTTAAACAAATTGAATCCACAACTTATGAAACGCAATTAGAAGTATTCAAATCAAAATGCAAGCATAAACATATATTCGAATCACCCCCTAACCAAGGGGGGTTTAGTTCCTCATGGTACAAAACAAAGAGAATCAAAGAAACACCTAAACATTCCAACAACTCAAACTTGAATTGTATGAACGTTTAGGCCCTCTTATCTTCCATTCCTCATTCGTACAAAACAAAGAGCATTGAAATTAAACATTGAAATCAAAGAAACACCTAAACATTCCAACAACTCAAACTTGAATTGTATGAACGTTTAGGCACTCTTATCTTCCTCTTCGTTGTAGCACAAGGTCTAAGGATAGTTTGGTGGTGTGAATGGTTTGGGTAGTGGTGGAGGAATGGAAGGATGGTGTTTGGATTTGTAGGGGAGAGTCACGGCACAAAGGGGGGTTTATGGTCTACATTTCTGCAATGGATGAAGTGTATGAATGGAATGGATGGACTTTGTGAAGGGCACGGCCCCAAGGGACCAATTTCTGTTGTGAAATGAATTGTGTATGAATGAGTGTGAATGAATGAGTATTTATAGGTGAAATGGGAGGAACATGACAGCTAGGTTGCATGTGCTAATGCTTGTGTGTGCATGTTAAATCTGCCAAGATGCATGTGATTAAAGAGTGGAATGAATGGAATGCAATCTGAAATGCATGTGAATTAAATGGATGTGAGTGGAAATGTGGCTGCAATGATGAAGTGAATGCATGTGAAATGGATGCAAGGGGAATTAGGCTCGGCAATGATGGTGTTTTTCTGTGGTGAATGGTAATGCAATGTGTTTGCATGTGAATTAAAGCTATGTGAATGATTAGGGTGAGTGTACATGTGCTTTGACAGCTAGGATGAATTAATTAAAGGAAGTGCATGTGATTGCAAAATGTGAATGATTATGAGTGTGTGTGAGTGAATTAAAGGATGGAATGCATGTGAAATGAATGAAATGCAATCTGAAATGGGATAGCATGTGGGTGGAAATGCATGTGGGTGAATGTGTGGCTGCATGGATTAAAGAATGGGAGTGCATGTGTTGAATGATTAAAGTGCATGTGCAATGTTTTAAAGGATGGAATGATGGAGGAACAAGTGCATGTGAATGCATGGTGATAGCATGTGCACGGTTTTGGTTGGAATGATGGCAGATTGTGAAAACATGTGAATGCATGTGTTTGATGAATGATAAGTGGTGAATGATATGATAAGTGATAAGTGGTGAATGATAAGTGATATGATATGTGATTATGATAAGTAATGGGAGCATGTGTATGGTTTTGGGAGAAAGGTGGAGATGCACGGCATAAGGGAATTGGAAAGGTTTAAATGTCCTAAAACTAAAGGGAACAAAGTTCCAACACTTTGGTCTTCAATTTCGTCCAACATTTTGGCGCCAAGCATAAGCTATCCATCCTTAGCCCAAAAGTGCTCCAAAAGTCTCCAAAATGCATCTTTTTGCTCCTTTAGCCCTTTGGACCTACAAACACACGAAACTAGCTTAAAGGACTAAAATAACTAAAGAAACATAACGTAAATGCACGAGAACAAGCCATTTAAGTCGCATGAATATGCTCCTATCAGTTACCTTTCAGGAACAAGAGGCTTATTTTTCAGAGGGAGATTCGGTCACTTCTCTTCAGGGGGAGATGGGGAGTAAGGAGGAAGAGCAGTGGCCACTTGACATTGGTGGTATGTATTCTTCGGATGAACACTTGTCTGATGCCGGTGATGGTCCAAACTTGCCTAATGATGAGGCAAAGAGTGGAAAAATATTGAAGGTATATGAGAGGACAAGAAAAATGGGAGATAAAGGAAAAGAAAAAGAAAAAGGTGTTGATGAGATAGACCACCCACATATAGATCCCCTCATTGACCAACTCTCTGACCAATCAGCTGCTACTCATACGAATTATCCTGAGGTAACCACTCATTCTCCTTCTCTTCAGCCTACTATATTTGATGAGTCCAATCATGAGATTTCATTAAGTGCTGATCCAAATGAACCACATCATGAGTCTGTTTTAAGTGCTGATCCAAATGAACCACATCATGAGTCTGTTTCTCGTTATCCTATTCGAGAAAATCGAGGGATACCCCCTGTTCGTTATGGTTATTCTTCTACAAAGGGTATTCAATATCCCATATCTAATTTTGTTTCATCTCATCGCTTGTCAGACTCTTATATAGCTTTTGCAAACCAATTGTCATCAGTCTCAATTCCTAATAAGTTACAGGATGCTCTTAAAAATCCAAAATGGAAAAAAGCTATGATTGAAGAGATGGAAGCTCTTCGAAAAAACTCCACTTGGGAACTGGTTAAACTTCCTGAAGGCAAGAAACCTGTTGGGTGTAGATGGGTGTTCACAGTAAAGCATAAAGCTGATGGTTCAGTGGAGAGGTACAAGGCCAGATTGGTAGCCAAAGGTTATACTCAAACCTATGGCATTGATTATCAAGAGACATTTGCGCCGGTAGCAAAGATCAACACTATTAGGGTTCTTATGTCATTGGCAGCAAATCTGGGGTGGCCTCTACGACAGTTTGATGTGAAAAATGCATTTCTACATGGAGACTTGGATGAAGAGGTATACATGGATCTTCCTCCTGGATTCACTACCACTTGTGATATTGGCAAAGTATGCAGGTTGAGAAAGTCCTTGTATGGATTGAAGCAATCACCAAGGGCATGGTTTGGCAGGTTCGCTCAATCCATGAGAAATTATGGGTTCAAGCAAACTCAGGCTGACCATACCTTATTTCTTAAGCATGATAAAGGTAAACTTACAGCCTTAATTGTTTATGTGGATGATATGGTGGTTACAGGTAATGACGTCGAGGGAATTCAAAAACTTCAAATGTATCTAGCCAAGGAATTTGAAATGAAGGACTTGGGTACTTTGAAATATTTCTTGGGTATTGAAGTTGCAAGATCAAAGCATGGCATTTTTCTTTCTCAAAAGAAATATGTTATAGACTTATTAACTGAGACTGGGATGTTAGCTTGTAAACCTGCAGACACACCAATTGAGCAAAACCATAGATTAGGAGACTATCCTGATCAAGTTTCGGCTAACAAGGAAAGATACCAAAGATTAGTTGGGAGGTTGATTTATTTGTCTCATACACGACCTGACATAGCCTATGCTGTAAGTGTGGTGAGTCAATTTATGCATAGGCCAAGTGAAGCCCACATGGATGCTGTACAACGCATTCTCAGGTATTTGAAGTCTACTCCTGGAAAAGGCTTGATGTTTTCCAATCATGGACATCAAGAAGTTGAAGGATACACTGATGCAGATTGCGCTGGGTCAGGAACTGATCGCAGATCGACTTCTGGATACTTTACATTTGTTGGAGGAAATCTAGTTACTTGGCGCAGTAAGAAGCAACATGTAGTGGCTAGATCCAGTGCTGAAGCTGAATTTAGAGGTATGGCACACGGCGTGCAAGAATTGTTATGGCTCAAGATTTTGTTGAGAGAATTGGGTTTCAATTCTACAAAGCCATCAAATCTTTATTGTGATAACAAAGCCGCCATTAGCATTGCTCATAATCCAGTTCAACATGATCGTACTAAACATGTTGAAGTGGATAGGCACTTTATTAAGGAAAGGTTGGTTGATGGTACCATTAACTTGCCTTATGTGAAGAGTGATGATCAGCTAGCAGATATTTTAACAAAGGCAGTGTCAAGTAGGATTTTCCATCTTTCACTCAGCAAGTTGGGCATTCGAGATATTTATGCACCAACTTGAGGGGGAGTGTTAACTGAAGCAGCCAGCCATTGTAGACTTGTAGCAGCCAGCCATTGTAGACTTGTTAACTAAATCAGCCATTGTTGACTAAAGAATTAGGAAATCAGACATGTTTTCCATTGTAATTAATAAAGTAGTTGTAAGCTGTAAAGTTAGGTATAGGCAGTAGTTTCATAGCAGTGTTTTTATGACTTCTTGTACTGGTTTCATACCTGATCATCATTGCTTGTATTCCTATATAAATCCTCCGATTGGGAGATGAATAGATCAAGAAATTAACTCTATTTTGGCAGGAAGTTCTGAGTGGGTAAACATGTCACCAGGTTTAACCGATTGGGTAGAAGAACAAACTATAGGCATGATATGGACAACATTATTTACCTGCAGCCTTGAGAAGTGATGTAGCATCCGAATGAAAAGCAACGCGTGCCCCAGCAACAAACGCAGTGGCTCTTACCATACTATCATCCTTCATGGGACTACGGTTTAACTTCAGCAGTAGTAAAATGTAGAGAGTTACTTTTTGCATTTGTTCCAACAAGCTTGTTGTCAGGTTAATCCAAAGTTGGTGTAGTTAAAAGTGCTACAATGTTGGATCATCAACTTTATTCGAAATGGTTACTGTTAGCATCAAAAGTGGAACTTGTATCAAATATGTGGGACTGAACATTCAATTGTGGATCACCTTATATTTTTTAGATAGTGGGGTTGTCCAAATACCTTACAGTTTTCCTACTCATTAATGTCAACAACTCCAGACTATCATACACTACTCCAAACTGCAAGAGACAGGGGTTTGGGTTTTCTGCAGTGTTTAGCTTCATAACAGTAATTGTAGATGTATTTACAAAAGGATTGCACAGTCCAATGTTCTTGAAGCATTGTAGACATCTTGGTCTCGTAGTTCCAAATCAGTCTCAAATACCTAGCTAGTTCAAACTTCACTTGGATACTCCAAGTTTTGTTTGAGGGGGGAGTAATAATTGATATAACAAAAATGCCACATACCATTATTCTAGTGGTTGAGTTTGTTAATATAGTTAGAAAGGTATTATTGTAATTGAGATATATGACTATATAATGGATTGTATAGCTATCATTTCTTTAAGTTCAGTTGTATACATTTTCTCTAATCAATCAGTACAATCTCTTGTTTCTCTCTATTGTCTTCCTTTTTCTCTGTACCAATTCTTCATCTTTTGCAATGTAGTTAACAAATACAAGCGGTATTTTTTTTCCAAATGCATTATTATGTTCCTAGAAAAATTTTCCAAGTAAAAACAATATAGGAGGCCAAAGTTAACCAAGAGATTGTAGAAGAAAAGAAAAAGACAAATGAGAATTCAAAGTGGAAAAAAAAATGCTAATATAAGAATTTTTTTCGTTCTTTGACTTTGTTTATTTGCATTATTTGTGTAACAATTTGCGTAAAGTGTTTGACATGAATTCACAAAATGGGTATTTCCGTGCACCTTTTTTCTTGTATTATATAAATGTGTGAGGCTTATAAATTACAATGTTTTTTTTGTTATATATAAATTATAATGCTTGAATATTAATAAACAGTTGGCGGTGTATTGATTTTTTGTGGAGACTAAAATTTCTCGGAAGTTGGCAAAGCAAAAAGAAAAAAAGCGTCAAAAATAAATTTCTAATCTTTGGAAGTAACTCTTCATTTTTATTTTTATTTTTGTAAATGATTTAGTAAATTTCCTAGTTGGTTCAGTACACCTACTGTTATATTCATACAATTTGGGACCAATTCTTCATTTCTCAATATTTTTTGGACAAGTTTTACGCAACCTAATAAATTGAGGGGCATTTGCAGAATTAAGTAGTGTACGAATTATTACCCTTCAAAAAAAGCATATACCAACCAAGCGCATCTAGTGGTCGCTTTGGCATTATGGGAGAGAGGCTAGTATGAATGGAACTATTTTGAGTCAAAGTGGTTGTTAAACATTTTGACTTCTGATACAAATATTTCAATTCGGATCTAATAAATTCTTTCCTTTGAAAAAAAAAAAATTCAACAATGATATCTTTTTAGGATAAATAAACAACAATATATTATTATCTAATATCTACTAGTGCATATATATATTATTATCCCATACATCATCTCCTTATATTTGAAGCTGTCTTGAAATGTTTAATTATTACAATTTGTAATGTTGTACGTTTTGCATGTGTCGACATATTATGACATTATTAATTCTAAGTCCTTTTGCGTTTTGGAGTTTCTGTTTGGTTGATTTCAACTTTTTTTTTTTTTTTTTTGTGTATTTGGTGTAAGAAAACAGAAAATGCCTAGTACCAATAATGTGAGAAATGTGAAGGATATTTTAATCCATCAATTCAAGCTTAGCTACCGACCAAATAGAAGGGACAAGAAAAAGCTAATCAGCTTAAATAGGTAAATTTAAAACTGAATATATAGTTAGCTACTTAACTAGTACAATTTAGTAGCATTCATTTGTACTTATTTGTAAAATATTTATATATGTAAATAATTAGTTCAATACTAATTTATTCTTCACTTTTTCGTGTAAATATATCATTATTTTTAAAAAATCATACAATTAATTTCAAAAACAACTCAAGGTCATGTGCATCTTAACTATTACAGTTTAATGATATTCCTCTTCACTTGTAAGTGAGAAGTCTTATGTTCAATTCTCGCCAAAGATGAAGTTGAACCACATTATTATAAGCAAGCTCATTGTAAGGCTTAACTCACTCTTCTACCACCTTAGTGTAGATACTATCATTTGTTCAAAAAAAAAAAAAAAACATCCGGAATAATATTCCTTTTGAATAACTAAGGGGCACCGACGTAATTGTCCCTAATAGTCCCTAATAGCAAGGGTCAATATCTTAATTAAACCCTATTTAAAGAAGGAAAATTAGCAATCGAAAGCAACGAAGTCTCCACTCACCGAATACTGCACACACCATGGAAAGATCGACAGTAGTACTACTCTTCTTTCTTGCCCTAGTTTTCTCAACATCTCAAGCTTATGAGCCACTTATAAACCACCATATCCATCTCCTCAGGCCGAAATCCGGGGCAGGTGGCGGCAGCGTTCCTGGCGTGTCTTGCCTGAGTTGGCGTTTGGGGGTGGAAACTAGGAACATTATCAACTGGAAGACTGTTCCGGCAGAATGTGAAAGCTACGTTGGTCACTACATGCTTGGGCACCAGTACAGGAAAGACTCAAAAGTGGTCACTGATGAGGCTTGGCTCCATGCTCAGAGCCTCAATCTTACAAAGGATGGCAAGAACGTTTGGGTCTTTGATATAGACGAAACTACACTCTCTAATCTACCGTATTATGCTCGTCATGGATTCGGGTAAGTTGTTAATTAATCAAGGGTGATACTTGAGAGACTACTTCTTTGAATCATATTTTGTAAACTATATGAGGTGAAGATTAATAGTTGGATTTATTCTTTAAATCATTAAAATGTCATCCGCCACGTCATGTGGTTTAAAAAAATATGATTTTTGTAAGATCAATATTTTAAAAAATGACATTTAACTGTTTTTTTTTTTTTTTTTTGAGCAAAACGATAGCGGAGTAAGTTAAATGTTAAATGTTAGATTAGTCACCGACAAAATTCGAACTCACGCCGTCATATAAGGGTACAACACATTTCCACCACTGTGGTATCTGCATATTAACTGTTTTTTACGCAAAGGTGTCTGCACTAAATTAATGTTTATTTAATGTTAATTATGTGTAATATTATATAAGCGATTATATATATATATATATATATGTAATAATCACATATGAACTTTGACGATTGCTATGATTGTCATAATTTAACAAAATATGTATGTGTGTGTGTGTCTTATATATATGAAAACCCACGAATGTACGCTGCTCAACATTGTTAATTATGGAGTTCTTCATTTCCATCTTTTGGTTTGTTTCTCATTTTATACTGCATACATTCCAATTCTCAATATTAAAATTATGATAAACAACTTCGACTAAAAATCGTAATAATCGATGATATATCATATTTATCACCTTCACGATATTATTCACTATTTTATTAATGTTGAAAAAAAAAGGTTTTGCATCTGTTTTTTTCTTTCTATGAGGGGGACCCCAGGATTGCACAATTCTTGTTTGATAGAAAAAAAAAAAGAATAATGGAATTTATATAACGCGAATAGTTTGATTAATAAAAGAATATAATGTAGCATGTGGTAAATATCCTATAATAGATAGGATGCTATGTTTTTATCCGTGTCTTCCAGCTTCAAAATTTCTCATCTTTTAAATAAGTTAATAATTTCAAACCCTCCCTTTTCCCTTAGTAATGATAATTTTATTTTGTAAAAGAAAGATTTAATAATGTATGAAACTCTCATACGCCGCTTTATGGCAACGTCGAAAAACAATCATACTTATGCATCTTGGTGAAATTTAATCTTCATTGATTTTCCCCTTCCCTATAATAACTAATTATTAACACACTAAAGTTATCGCTCTACTATAAAAATACTCTACGAAACTCACTCATATCAGTACCAATAATGTGATGCCTAAGCAATCTAATCTAAATTTATTTCAAAGATTTGATTAGATATAAAGCAAGAGGATGCACATGACCCAACGCATAAATAGAAAAATAAAGTACTAATAAGTCAAAGAAGTTGATCATCCAAATGGAAAATTTTTCTAAAAAGAAAAGCAATAATTGAGAAATCTGAGAAATACAATCTTTTTAGATAATGTAGATTATTGGCAAATCACATGATACCTTAAGTAAGACTTATATTTTATATAACATTTTTGGATATAATATTTTCAGGACGGAGGTATACAATGCTACTGCATTCAATGAATGGGTGTTCGAAGGCACAGCCCCAGCTTTGCCCGAGAGTCTTAAGCTGTACAAGAAGTTGTTGAGACTTGGAGTCAAGGTTGTGTTCATAACAGGAAGAGGAGAAGATCTAAGAAGTGTCACGACCACCAATCTCAAAAATGCCGGATATCATACTTGGAAGAAGCTTGTTCTAAAGTAAGCACCTGTTAACGAGTTAACTTAACGCTTGACGAGCTAAGGCTGAACCATTACATGTGGTGGTTCAACCCTAATTTTCTCTATTTTTGCGCGTATACATCTTGACCTACTTTTTAACCTTATATCAGTGCATCATGCCTATTCTTTAACTTGTCATGGAAAAAATCAACGTGAATGCTTTTGTGGTCCTCCATATGATTCCTAGCAAAAGCCCAAAAAAATCAATGTGAATGTTTTATGTTGTTAAGTGGAAGGCTAGCACTATAGTACAAATCAAGCACCCTTGTGATCATCCTGATTTGGATTCGAGCCTCTCGGACCCCAGTCTCAGTTAACTATTGAAAATTTTCTCCTAGCATAAATAAATTTTATTGTATTGTTTTTTTTGTTGTCTAAACATTAGTAACTTTTTTGGTTTGCAGGGGATCAAATTATTCTGGGAAGACATCGTACGTGTATAAAACAGCAGAGAGGGAGAAGCTTGAGAAAAATGGATTTAGAATAATTGGGAACATGGGCGATCAATGGAGCGATATTTTGGGTACAACTGTCGGCAATCGGACCTTCAAGTTGCCTGATCCACTTTATTACGTTAGTTAATCACTGCTTTTTAGCTTTTGTGCAAGTGTTGAATGAAGTTTTAATTCAGCAAATAAAGTAAAAAATGTCAATGTGCTAGACAAATGGTACTACAAGTGAAATTTGACAAAATGTAAGCACTGTTGCTATACTCTTGTGGAAGTGAATTCGATTACATTGTTAAAAATGCTTTTAACTGTCAAGAAACACACTTAACTTTCTAGAAGTAATCTCAAATAAAACTTTAAGATTACTTGAGGTCAACTAGAAAGCAAATTATGCTAAAAGTAAATAAAAAAATGTTCTGGAGCTGAATGTAGTGATTAGAAAAGACCAATGAAGGGTATGTCCTCGTAATTCGATATGGTTTAGAAGTTGAGACTACATAGTCTACATTGAAGGATATAAAAGAGACAACAAAAATCAATAAATCACCTATATATTAATTAAACAGTCACAGTTAATCTATTAATTAAACATAATCTTTCAATCTTTTGGATATAAAAGAGACAACAAAAATCAATAAATCACCTATATATTAATTAAACAGTCACAGTTAATCTATTAATTAAACATAATCTTTCAATCTTTTCATATTATTGCTAAGTATTCAAAATGTTAATTTGCATTTCATCGTGGAGATCTATAAATTATTAACGTGACAAGTGCATGACCCATTTTTTGAATTTAAACACAATCATACCATAGCGCAACTGAATTTTGACCTGACACAAGTCGCACTCCTAAAATAAGCTAACCCTACATCTCTAACGTGCTTCAATTTAAATGTTTAAGGTTAAGCGCAGTTTAAGACTTGAGCTTCTTCTTGGACCTAAATTGAGCGAGAAAACAAAAACAAGGGTGCAAGTGTGGTTTGTAAATGCAAATAACAGACGCCTACATTGTAAATGCAAGAGTGATTTCAATTGTTGATTTCATATATGTAGCCACAATCTATGAACGTGTTTTGATGCGATTATCTTGGGAAGTGCTTAGAGCTTCGACTCAGGTGTTCACACCATCACCTTTCATAGATTTTTCTTCGGTGGCTTTGTTGCCCTTGGTGGATTTGTTGCTAGTGGGTCATCTCTCACTAGCTTCCCTTGGTTTGTGGTTGTGGTTTTGTTTAGTGTGGTGCTTTATGGAGGATGTTGGAGTCATCTCTTCCATCAATTATGCAAAGTTGGTCGGTCGGATCTATGGAGTCTGTTTGGAGATTTGGCTTTTGGCGGGATCTCAAAGATGCCTTAGCGGCAGTGGTTCTTGCTGGACTATGGTTTGTCTGTTTTTTGGCTCAAAATCATTGTTTGGCCTTTGTTTTGGTGGTTCATATCTTATTTTGTGCTTTTCTTGTAATTAGACCTCTTCCTTTGTAATTATGGTGTGATGTTGGTATAAAATTACCTTTCTTCTAAACAAAAATAAAAAATAAAAAAATTGAAAATTGTAAATGACTCTTTTTTTTTAAATTTACATAAAGTCTTGACAAGTTAACTTGCGTGGGAAATCCCACGTGATCATGAGTCTATGCAGAAGTTTTGAAGCACTTATATATGCTATGGGAAGACATTGTTCAGATTGAATTGGTTTTACCCAAAACTACGACCAAACCAATTACATCATAATATGTTGGTCATGTTCGTATTTAACAAAAATCTGTTAAGAAATCATACTAAGGTTCAACTGTTTGATTCGAATAGTGTGGGCGTAAATCTAATAATTTTTCTTTAGCCTTTTTTACAACATTGTTAGCTAAATTCAACATGCCGTTTAGATTACAAGATTAATTTGAAATCGTCTCTGTAATTATTGCATGTATTATAACACTGTCAGAACTTTGAAATTTCTCTAACCTTAAAATCCAGTTATTAGCCAATAAAAAGACCGCACTTATTCACAAGTTTTATCTAGTTATTATCCAATAATAGGACACATATAAAATAAAAACTCGAGACTATAAGAGCAAGTCCACCCATCAACAAAAGCCAAGACAAGGGCTATAGCCCTTTAGCCGTATAAAAAACACTTACATCCGTCGAATTTGTGGAGGACAAAGTGGTGAGCAAGATAAACCCGGCCTTACATCAACGGGTTGACGTCATGATGATGCCAACCATCTTTTTTATTTTTTTTGTCAGGTGCATGTGTCACACACGAAAAAAGCTAGAGACTAGCTGACAGCAGGCCCCACTACAACAGCTTAACAACATAGACAAACGGCTCGCTGACAGGGCTTGTTGTGAGTAAAAACTCGATACAACTCGGCGTGGATGAGGCCATGGGGGAAGTGGGCATCGAAAACAACACTT
Source organism: Pyrus communis (assembly GCF_963583255.1). Taxonomy (NCBI): domain Eukaryota; kingdom Viridiplantae; phylum Streptophyta; class Magnoliopsida; order Rosales; family Rosaceae; genus Pyrus; species Pyrus communis. The sequence continues at coordinate 9,907,853 of NC_084813.1, read as the reverse complement.
CACTTGTATATAAACTTGCAAATGATGTTGTGTTGGAATTGAAACTGGTTCTTGCGTTGGATTTCCAACAATATTTTTTTTTTTTTTAAATGTTACCTTGTGACATGAGGAACGTTCTAGTGTATCTGATTTCAGATGAGTTTGAAAATCAACGGTCAAGATTAATTTAACGGTAAAAAAATAAGAAAATATAATACCCAACCTTTTTTTTCATTTCCCCATCACAACTTTGTATACATTTTTACTACAATCCTTTATATTTGTTTTCCACTTTCCAAATAAAAATGAGAGAGGAAAAATTGGTCCATCAGGAAACACATTTTTCTTGAGTGTTGGGTTAACATTATATTTATTAATAAATTTCAATGTAACTAACTTGTTATTATCTGGACCCTTGGGTATTCAAAAGCAATCATTTAATTTATTTCCATGGAACAAATTTACAAACAATGAAAAATATATTTGTGAAGACTAATTGCCCTTTCTCTTATTAAACAGGTGGACTTTCACAAGGGCAAGTATTATTCAGAGTGAATAGGAAAGGCAAGTTACTTGCCCTTGCCTTGCCGAAACCCTCTTAAAACGAGTGGACTTTCTCTAACCGAAGCAATTTATTATATGATTCAATTCAATTTTGGATCACTTGACTTTTCTTAAGAAAATAATAAAAAAAACCAACTACCGCGATTTGATGGGCCGGTTTGGTCCAACCAAATTGATGCTTGACCCCACTATATAAAGTATCAGAACATTTAAGGCAATCAATTAATCATGTTCATATCCAACGACTGAGAAGAGATCACTGGCACAACACCAACGTGCTTATGTCACATCAAGATTTAGTAGGCCCCACCAAATTCCCTCCCTCCTGCCACTTAGTATTACGGTCTAGTGGTATTCATCTTCACTTGTAAGTGAGAAGTCTTAAGTTTCTCGCTAAAGGCGAATTTGAACCATATTATTGTTAGCCCATTGTGAGGCTAAGCTCACGATCTCCCTTAGTGCAGATAATATCGTTTGTTCAAAAAAAAAAAATTTCTTCCTTTTTTTCTTTCAAGTTTTAGGCCAACTCCGTGTGTGTATATTACCTCCCTCATTCGAACCAAGAGTTAGAGAAAATTTCCAAAAAATTGATCATATTTTATAAAATCAAAGGTAATTCAATAAATTCAACGATCACGATTGAATCAGAAAATGTCATGGCAGGTGTACGTCGATGATCACTTGATGTGTGACATCGACGGCCACCACCTGACGGTTGCAGCCATCCACCATTAACTCTTGAGCAAGTCTTCCAATGCCTTCAGTAAATAGGTGTCTTCTAAGGATAAGCAAGCAGAAAAAGCAATGTGGAGCATAGAGTTCCAAATGCGGTGTAGTCGCAAGTACAATGTGCATCAAAGGTAATGTAGTCCCAAAGGCGGTGTAGACCTAAAGATGGTACTTGCAATAGTGGCATCACAACTTGTCTTCATAGAGGCTCGTCCTCATAGGCAGCGACGTGTTCTTGTAGGTAGCAATGTGTTCTCAAAGGCAGTAGCGTGTCCTCCTCCTCATCATCAAAGCTTGTTGTCACAATGACTCGTCCTTGCAGGTAGTGGTGTGTCTTCGTCTTCGCAGGCAACGACAGTGCGTGTAATCGGGCTACTTTCTTGCAGTAGCAGCAATATGTTGATAGGAGCATATTTATGCAACTTAGTTAGCTTGTTTTCTTGCATTTACTTAGTTAGTTCTTCGTTATTTTAGTATTTTAAGCTATTTTCGTGTGTTTGTAGGTCCAAATGGTTAAAGTGGCAAGAAAGTGCAATTTAGAGCATTTGGGAGTAATTTTGGGCTTGGAATGGTTAGTACATGCTTGGAGTAAGATGGATGGACGAAATTGAAGTTTAAGAAAGGCTAAGAATCTGCTAAAGAGATGGAAGAAATCAATTCAAGACTTGGAAGAAAATGAATCAGCTACAAAGAAGGAAATATGAGTCAAACTTCCTTATTTTGACGTAGTCAATCCTAATCTTTTCCTACTTAATTTCCAACTGTTAAAGGGGATTCCTAAATATATTGGGACACTTAGATATATGTTCTAGAAGGCTAAATCACATTCCCACCTTGGTGCCACACCTTTCCCCTTCTTCTCCGTTTTTCCTTGCCGTGCAAGTTCCTTTCCCTTTCCCTTTGGATGCTGCCGCAAATCCCTTCCCTTTTCCTCATGGGATTCTGATTTGTTACCCTTTTCTTGGAGGGAACTATTGAAGAATAATTTGGTTGCCGATGCGTTTTCCATCCAAGAGGAAAATCTAAGGGTTAATTAGTGATGTCACGGTTAATCTGGGGTGTTAAGGTTCATGGTCTATTGAAAAACCAACTAGAAATCAATTTGTATGCAAGTGTGTCATGTGTGGAGAAGGACTCTCTAGCTAGCTTATCACCCATTAATTCACCAAATTCGTATTCATCTAGTTTAAGTCTTTAAATCTGTTTGTTTTACTTTAAATTCGTCAAAACCAATCCCCCCCCTCCCCTTTAATATTTCGTGTTTTACTTAGTTAGAACCTATTTTAGTTTGTGTCCTTGAGTGTTTTGAGTCATAGTTAAGTTAGAATTCGTCCAAAATCATTCTTAGTTTCTGTTTTGAGTCTATATGATTGTTTTGTGTTGTTTTGAGTCCTTTTAGTTTGTTTTGAGTCATATGAGCCTAGTTTTGTATTTTTTGAGTTAGTTTTAAGTAGATTAGCAATCCCTCCTAATCCTCGGCCTAGAACGATCCCCACTTGCATTTTTACTACAATTGTTAACAAGAGGGTTTAATTTGAGTGCTATTATATATCACATCATATGTGCAGTCCAGCGACCCTTTCCTTTGCGGCGAGTAAACTCTCTTGCCCCAAGCAGCCTCCTTTGTGGCGAGCAGACTCCCTTGCGTTGATTGTCCTCCTTTGCGTCGAGCACACTCCCTTGCGGTGAGCAGCCTTTCTTGCATTGAGCATCCTCTTTTGCGGCGAGTAGCCTCCCTTGTGATAGTGTGTGCAATTCAGCACACTTTTGTAGTAGTGGCAGTACGTGAAGTCCATCAACTGCCTTGAGCAGTGGCAGTGCATGCAACCCAGTGGCTCCCTTGTAGCATGTAATGACCCGTCTTAAAATATTACGTTTTAATTAGTTGAATTTACAAAAATACCCCTAACGACGAAATTGTTGACTTTTGTTGACTTTCGTTCTACGACATGTAGGAAATTTTCTTTTAAATTATTCGCATAGTATTCGTTGATACAAACATGCAGGGGCAAGCAGATTTGAAATCAGAGCTAAAATGAAGTTTTTACGAATGTTTAAATATCTAGGGCATTTTGGTAATTTTACATAGGAGATATTTCTCCACTTTGGACCATTCCTAGGGTGCCACGTGGCAATTTTCCCCCCATTTCTGGGGTATTCCTTCTCTGTCCAGAGTAGGCTTAGCAAATGGGTCGTGTCTGTCGTGTTCGTGTCGTTTTCGTGTAACACATGTTATTTTAACGCGTCTTGTCGTGTCGCACCCATTATGACCAGTTAAGAAAAAAAAAAAAATTTCTTAAATTTGCACATACCACACATTGCCACATAAATATTACTTCAAAACATTAAAACACATTTGTCGTTTAAGTACTACATCTACACTCGAAAATAAGAGCCTAATAAACAAACATCCATACACTACTAGTCTATTACAATATTAAATGTGCAAGGATATGCAAAATGAAAGAGTTTTTGTTTTCAAGCTGGTGAAGCCTTTCTCAAAGGTTTAAACCTTGCCAATGGAACTCAAAGCTTGCATGTTATTCCTTTTACAAAATCCTCAATTTTCATCTATCATCATGACATAAGATTTTGTGGTATTCACTACTGTAAATATTTTAAAGTGAAGATCAAATTTATTCATTGTATTCATATAGGGTCAAGGAGTGTAGCTGTAAAAAAATCATCAAAATCGGAGTTAAAATAACCGTTAAATCATGATTTTTCGTTGATAACCGTCGAAAAGTTTTGTCCCGTTACTTGATCTCTGAATTTTATTTTTTTTGCGATTTTTGGCATATGCGATCTCGATTTATATACAAACATGTTTGACGGTTGAATCGTTGAAATTAGTTTCGTAGAATACATATCCCATCAAAATGATAGATCCACTAACACTTAAGAGTTTAGGAGTGTAGCTGTAAAAAAAATCATCAAAATCAAAGTTAAAATAACCGTTAAATCGTGATTTTTCGTTGATAACCGTCGAAGTGTTTTGTCCCATTACTTGATCTCTGAAAGTTTGTTTTTTGCGATTTTTAGCGTATGCTGTCTCGAAGCATATACAAACATGTTTGACGGTTGGATCGCTGAAACTAGTTTCTTAAAATGCATATCCCATCAAAACAATAGATTCACTAACACTTAAGTATTTTATTCATATTTTCATTAAGTATAACAAAAGATTTTGCGGTATCCACTAGTGTAAATATTTTAAATTGAAAATCGAGTTCATGCATTGTATTCGTATAGGGTCAAGGAGTGTAGCTGTAAAGAATCATCAAAATTGGAGTTAAAATAACCGTTAAATCGTGATTTTTCGTTGATAACCGTCGAAAAGTTTTGTCCCGTTACTTGATCTCTGAATGTTTATTTGTTGCGATTTTTGGCATATGCAATCTTGAAGTATATACAAACAAGTTTGACGATTGGATCGTTGAAATTGGTTTCGTAGAATGCGTATCCCATCAAAACGATAGATTCACTAACACTTAAAGAGTTTATTCATACTTCCATTAAGTATAACATAAGATTTTGTGGTATCCACTAGTGTAAATATTTTAAATTGAAGATCGAGTTCATTCATTGTATTCATATAGGGTCAAAGAGTGTAGCTGTAAAAAAAATCATCAAAATCGGAGTTAAAATAACCGTTAAATTATGATTTTTCGTTGATAACCATCGAAAAGTTTTGTCTCGTTAGTTGATCTCTGAATGTTTATTTTTTACAAGTTTTGGCATATGCAATATCGAAGTATATACAAACATGTTTGACGGTTAGATCGTTGAAACTAGTTTCTTATAATGTGTATCCCATCAAAACAATAGATTCACTAACACTTCAGTATTTTATTCATACTTTCATTAAATATAACAAAAGATTTTGCAGTATCCACTAGTGTAAATATTTTAAATTGAAGATCGAGTTCATTCATTGTATTCGTATAGGGTCAAAAAGTGTAGTTGTAAAAACTCATCAAAATTGGAGTTAAAATAATCGTTAAATCGTGATTTTTTGTTGATAACCATCGAAAAGTTTTGTCCCGTTACTTGATCTCTGAATGTTTGTTTTTTGCGATTTTTGACATATGTGATCTTGAAGCATATACAAACAAGTTTGACGGTTAGATCGTTGAAATTGGTTTTGTAGAATGTGTATCCCATCAAAACGATAGATTCACTAACACTTAAGAGTTTATTTATACTTTCATTAACTATAACATAAGATTTTGTGGTATCCACTAGTGTAAATATTTTAAATTGAAGATCGAATTCATTCATTGTATTCATATAGGGTCAAGGAGTGTAGCTGTAAAAATCATCAAAATCAGAGTTAAAATAACCGTTAAATCGTGATTTTTTGTTTATAATTGTCAAAAAGTTTTATCCCGTTACTTAATCTTTGAATGTTTGTTTTTTGTAATTTTTGGCGTATGCGATCTCGATATATATACAAACATGTTTGACGGTTGGATTGTTGACACTAGTTTCGTAGAATGTGTATCCCATCAAAACAATAGATTCACTAACACTTAAGAGTTTATTCATACTTTAATTAAGTATAACATAAGATTTTATGGTATCCACTAGTGTAAATATTTTAAATTGAAGATCAAGTTCATTCAGTATATTCATATAGGGTCAAGGAGTGTAGCTATAAAAACTTATCAAAATTGGAGTTAAAATAACCGTTAAATCGTGATTTTTCGTTGATAACCGTAAAAAAGTTTTGTCCCGTTACTTGATCTCTGAATGTTTTTTTTTGTGATTTTTTACTGATGCGATGTCAAAGCATATACAAACAAGGTTGACGGTTGGATCGTTGAAATTAGTTTCGTAGAATTCATATCCTATCAAGTTCAATGGTGTGTGTGTATATATTAAGTAGATTTAAATTTATTAATTTTGTACATATAACACTTAAGAAATTGAATGGTATGTATATTTAAGCCGATCCAATGGTCACCAATTTTTAATATTTAATTATATATATAATTATTATAGTATTTTTTTAGGGTTATAAAATTATAAAATTAATATTTTTCTTATCATGTATCAAGTTACCCACGTGTATACCCGAACCAACCTGTTATCTTAACAGGTGCTTATCGAGTTACCCGATAACGACCCGATTCGTTATCGTGTCGACCTGAACACCTGTTAATTTCGTGTCATGTCGGGTTATCGGGTCATGTTAGGATTTGCCAGGCCTAGTCCCTCTCCTCTTCTTATTCTCTACTTCATTCTCCCTCATCTCTCTCATCCTCTTTTTTCCTCCTTTGCCGAGCCACCCACACACATCCACACACCTACAACAACAATTTGACAGCACCATCACCATCCCTTGTATCCCCTAGGAGTTCTTGAACAAGAAAATAGAAGAAAAACCACTTAAAAACTCCCTCCCCGCACTACACAGCGCTGTTACTGTGCAAGGAACTTCTCCGGCGAATTCGTGCTATTTCCGGTGAAGGTAAGCCTCGAAATTTTTTTCCTCTCATTATAGATCATGTCTAGGTTCACTATTAGTAAGTTTTGGGTTGGTTTTGGTGATGTAGGAACATGGAAAAACTCGAAGAAAGTCGCTGTTCAAATCTAGAAATTTCCAGACCGTGGTCATTTGGCCATCTTCTAGCCATTTTTTCGGCCAACTCCGATCTTTGTTTGGATCCTAAGGACATGAACCTCTTCTCCACATTCCTAACTACATTTTTTCTTTTGAATCACTCAATTTGGGCTTCTATCGAGCTCGAAACGAGTTCTTGAAGTTGGTGGAAAAATCTGGAAAAATTCTAGAACATTGAGGACGGGGAGTACAGTTGTACTTACGGTGCGTGGGCCGACGTGGGATTGCCAAAGGCCAACACGTGGAGTGCATGCGCCTTCATTGGAGGCACTGTGCTCCGCTGTCGTGGACAATGGCACCTGCAAATTTTTTGGCGACCTTATCTCAGCGCGTGGAATAGCGCATGGTGACCTGGGCCGCAGTCCCGTGGCGGCGCATGGGGGTACCCGAGGTTCTTCCCTAAGTTTTCCGACGTGCCAAATTCGAATACGCTGTCTTTTTTTGCCAAATTTGATCATTATAGTGGAGTTTTACTAAATGATCTCTATTTGTGTTTAGGTGCGTTGGTTGGAAGTGAGTCCATCCTCCCTAGTTCGATTGACTCCCCGGTAGCGGAATATTTATGAGTGGACCCCTTCTCAAATTGCATATTTTTATAAATTACTAGGCTTGCATGCATTTCATATTTCATGAATTGATTATGTTTTATAATATGTTTTACGGAATTCTATAATTAGGGTTATAGAGAACTTATGATTTATTTAAATTGTTTTTACGAAATATTTATGGCTTACCTATTTACAGTTTATAAAATGGCACATTTAAAGAAATCACTTTTATGGCTTGTTTATGATTTCGGATATTGAGATTTTGAATTCTACATTTGGTAAGAGAATTTGGTTACATTTTCTGTGCTTATCTAGTGGGTTATCATACAACACATACACACAACACAAGTGTGTAATACGTCTATGGTCATAGGTACAGTTGAGGATATTTATGACATACTCCCAACTTTATTGGCAAAACTACTGTTGAACAGCTTCACTAGCCATGGCTAGTGTCGGTGCGTTATATATATATATATATATATATATACATATATATATTTCTTCTTAGGCGTAACCTAGAGTTATACAGCATCACCTTCAGGTTATGGGACCTACCAGATATCTTCACTGATGTAACACAATGTCGTACAGCTTCACCTTCAAGTGATGGTTATGCTTTCGGGCAACTATGATACCCCTAGTTGAGTACATCGTCGTGTTGATTTTCGAGACTCGTTGGTTTTGCCCTTGGGCGTTGCACTATCACTTTTAGAGATGATTTTATTGTATGAACGTCCTTATAACATGTAGAGTTTTTAGAAAACCTATTATGTAGTATTATATACATTTTCAAAACAAGGGGTGTGATATCCTGTCCCCAAAATTATTATTTTATTTTATTTTTGACGTATTTCGCAGATTTGGTTGGAACTAGTTCTTTATTTCTCCAAATTTGAGAAAAACGAAGTGAGGGTTACTTTAGTCATTTCAAATTTTCTCGACCTTTTCGGTCAACTCTTGAATTGGTTAGGTAGAGTTCGATTCCATGAGTGCGTACGTGTAAACATATCTTATTTCCGAGTCGAAACGGAAAAGTTAGTCGTTTGAAGTTGATGGCATTTTGGTAATATTACCAAAATGCTATAAATGGGAGGGAAACCTCCAGAAAAGAGGGAGGTTTCTGAAAATGGAAGGGGGGAAACTGCACTAACCCGTTTTAGGGGAGAATTGGACCCGTTAACCCACCAAACTTGACCCGCTTGTATCTTCTTCATCCGAGCTCCGTTTTGGGTGATCTTGGTGTCCATGGAAAGCTCTTGATGAGCCCTACATCTCTGTGATGTTAGATTTCCCCATTTCTTTTCCATCTTTAGTATGTTATTCTCGAAGCATAATGTAGACTTTGGGAAGTTATGGATCATAAATCTGATTTGCGGATCGTTGTGGACCCCATCGTTGACCGAGAGTTGAATTATTGTCAACATGTCTCGGAACGTTCTAAATAATAAAAATTTAGTACTATGGGAGACTTAAGTGAAGTCTAGTGGACCTACATTGGTTAGAGAGTGATTTGAACATATGTGATATGGTTATTACCTTGATTTCTTATATTGGTATCATCTGTGAATTTGACTTGGTCTTATAATGTGATTCTATTGAAATGTGATTATATATATATATATATATATATATATATATATATATATATATATATATATATATATATATATATATATATATATATATATATAGCCATAAACCTGTGTTTATTAAACATGATTTGGCTTGTGTGCTGATGATGATCGTGATATGGGATTTGACGTGCAAATTCGAAAGGTGGTTGATTTACATAGATGGTATGATATGATGAAATGTGAGTGACTTTAATATATGTGAATATGAAATGGTTTTATAATCATTTTTCCTATAAATTGTTAATTTTCATATTTAGCCAATGATATAGTTATATGAAGTGGGATTTGACGTGCATATTGGAAATATGGGTTGTTTTGTATGATTGGCTTGATTTGATGAAGGTGAGGGCTAGTGGTGGACCGTTAACCCATTGTCATGGGGTTTGTTGCTTTGAAACATGTGTCAATGCTCGTTTCATTATTTCATTTCTTGTTTCGTTGAGCCTTTATAACTTGAGTAACTTGATTCATGTGTTGTTTCATTTATTGGTGGTTATGCAATGTACTCCGCGATTCCGTTGAGTGATGGTCAGGAATCGTATCTTGGTTTGGGTTCCGTTGAGTGATGGTCTAGAATCCCTCTTACCCCGCAATCCCGTTGAGTGATGGTCCGGGATTGTATCCACCTTAGTTCATTGAGTTTAGTTTGAGATGGTTGCAAAGGTGTAGGCTTTGGATGAACTGTGTCGCCCTAATTCTACTTTCATTGTGTGTATGTAAATATGGGTGTGAGATGTTATGGTTGTTTGAAATGAACTTTTGGATGTCTAGGTGACTCCCTCGGAGTTTTCAAAAGTTTGGTATTGATTTCTTATGAAAGATTTATATTCAAGGTTTATAAATTATGATTGATGGCTGGTTTTATTATTGTATCACAGGCTTATTTTATTGTCCCTCACTTGAGCCTCTTAGCTTATCTGAGTGCCTGATTTGCCAGTGCACCAATTCCATAATATTGGCATTGACTTTACATATGACAGGTCTGGGTAAATTATGAGAAACCGCTTGATATTTTGGTTCCGTTGAGTGGTTCGGAACCCGATGTTGTTGGATTCCGTTGAGTTGTCCGAAATCCTTGCTCTTGTTCATTCCGTAAGGTGATCTTAGAATCCTAAATTCGAATAGATGGGAATTACCACAACAGATATTGTGAATACAAATTAGAATCGCCATGTTATTATTCATAACCCAAGTAGGGAATTATGTAGAGTTCTTTAATTAATTCATGAAATGATATGTTATCTCACTGATTGATTAACGTAATTAAATATTATTATTGTGCTTCGTAATTCCTTGATATGTTACAAGCTATGGATCGGGATATAATGTTGGAAGCATAGTGATTAGTATGATGAAGTGAAATGTGATTTAACTTGGGTATTGGAAATGGTTATGACACACGATTGTAATGCATATGGAATTGCTTGAGAGATGTGAGGTCTAGTAATGGACCGATAAGCCATTGTGATGTGGATTTGTTGCTCGATATTGTTTCGTTTCGTTGAGTTTTTGGGAATTGAGTAACTTGAATCATGTCTTGTTCCTTCGAGCCATTGTTATGTTTCTTGGACTTCCGTTCAGTTCTGTTGTGTGGTCCGGAACTGAGTTCTGCTTGGATTCCGTTGAGTGATGGTCCGGAATCCCCTTTGATGCCTTGGTTCCGTTGGGTGGTCCAAAATTTCCCTTTTTCAAAGATGTAGTCTTCGGCCGAACTGTGTCGCTCTAGCCCACGTGTTTCGATGTGTTGTATGTGTTATTGATGATGTGATGGTTGGCATTATTAATTGACGGGATTGTGGAATGACGTTGGATAGGAGTGTGGTTATTATGAGTATTTTAGTTGATTAATATTTCTAGAGAATGATATGTACTTTGTTAATTCTTAAATATGTTACATGCTATGAAACGCAATTTTATGTGGGAAACGTGATGATTTATGTGATGGATGAAGTGGAAATGTTAATCGTCATGTGGGATTGTTATGTTGGATATCATTGTTATTGTTATGACTAGACTTATTGATAAATGTGGCTAGAGAATGGTATTGTACATCGTTGGTTCTTTGAAATGATATATGTTGTGAATTGCGGTATCATGTTGTAACATAATGGCCTATATATTGATGGAGGGAAAATCATGATTTTCAGATGGGTTTGTTATGTAACCCTGAGTCTAGTATTTTCATGCTTGTCAAGTTCTATTGATTGATTGAGAAATGTTATACCTTTCAACTTAATCGGACAGTGTTATATGTCAATTATTGTGCATGACGAACTACGAATGGCTTGATCCCTGTTTAGGGTACGTAGGCAGTCTAACGGGGAGGTTAGATGCACCCATAAAGCATACGAAAAATAACTATGTGATTCGATTATTCAGTTGTGCTTGCCCATATCCCGGAGGTGGGGTATGATAGATACGGATTTTCGATGATGACACGTGTCAATTTTGAACGTATATCAGGATTGGGGCGTGACAAGGGGTTAGTATGTTCATAAAGAAATTGGTTTCTTATTATTACTAGTATTATAAATTATAGTCCACTCACCTTTTTGTATTTGCGCCCCCTCAGGACCTTGTGACGAGGAATACGACCCGAGCTTCGAGGCATTTCCTTATCAGTGAACTTGCGTTCTTCCACTTGCGTATGGCTTCTTTATAAATAATTGTAACTTGATGTCTTACCTTTCACTAGTACAGCCATTTAGTGGTATGCTCTGGACATATTCATACATTTTTTCTTTCGGATTTGTAACTATTGGACATTTCGTTTCATTCATGTTTAATTTGGATTGTTGTTATTGCCTTGTTAGTGTTTGTATATTCCTTATGATTATTGTTTGTTGCATGACTTTTGGACTACATGTTCCCTTATGTTCTTGCATATTCATAAATTTATGGCTTTTATCACTTTCGAGTGTTGGCTAGCATGTGCCATCCAGGTGTCATTTGGATATCTGGGTTGGGACATGTCACAGCATGACAGTGCAAGCAGTCCAGCTTCCCACGCAGCAGTGGCAGTGCGTGCAATTCAACAACTGCCCTGTAGCAGTTCCAATGTAGCCCAACAACTCCTTTATAGCAGCAATGACAATTCTACGACGAACAACGATGACTTTGCAACAACAACAGACAGTGATGGCAATAGAAGGCATATATGACAATAGAAGACAGTGACGGTAGCAGCAGGTATTGCAAATGTCAAAGGACGCAGAAACCCAAAAAAGGGAGCCGCCACCTACGGTTGGAAATTGCGCTCGAAGATGACACGCAAACTTGATTTGTAGAAGGCAGCAACTTGCAGAGAGCCACCACTAACTGCAAAATTTTGCAGAAAGTCGTCACTAACTACAAACTTGTAGGAAGCCGCCACTGGACTATAAGCACGGGCAAAAAAAATCTCCGCCAAAACAGCAAGGAAATCCATGAACGTTGTGAGCACCTGCCAAAAAAAAAAAAAAAAAAAAATCTAAAGAAAGAGCAACAAAACAAAATAATACAAAAAAAGAAGAAGATATATACACATTATGTATAGTGGGATATTGCTCCACCTAAATGCCGTCCCCAAACCAAAGGAAGTGGATGGAATCATAGTTCTTCAACTAGAAACCAAGTCGGTGCCGCAATCAGGACAAATCCTTTCGTTGAATTGGGTTTGAATTTGTGAAGGCAGCAGCAGACTTGCAATGGCAGAAGAATTGCAGCAGGCAGCAATCATCGCGCGTGCAGCGGTGGACGTACCAGCAGCAGAAATTGCAGCACAAGCGTGAGTCGACGGACGCAGCTGGCATTCTTAGCAGCGGCTACCATAATCACCGTTGACTTGTTGGTTCATTCTCGTGCCCACGTCGCTGAACAGTAACAAAAATTGGCAGCAACTATTCACCTCGCTGCAGGTCGTCGAGCCATCGCTCATGATCAACACCATCACTACAGCTCGTTATCAAACTCTCAAGGGTATCTCCACTGCGCCAGGAATTGGTTTGGGTTACTGTAGGAGCCAAAAATGACTCCTCTACTAAATAAGCCACTAGCACACCAAACATGAGGAGTGGAGCTACAATCAAGCAACATAATAACCATTTCATGGGACATGGAGAAATAGGAGGAGAGTGGAACTTGGAGCTCAAGACTTGAATGCCTATAAAAGGGCAATAATCCCATCAGCATGAGGAGAGAGAGGTATGAGATCCTTCTATATTTTACAAGCATCTTGAACAACGACTGACTTGAGTGTCAAGAGTGTTTTCTTGTAGGTCCACCTTCTTCCTCATTGATGGCAAGCGAAAATGGTGTTTGGCTTCTCGATGTGATTACAAGATTTACTAGTTGGAGGATTGAAATTATCCGAATTTTTCCTCTCCAACGACTAGATGTACAAAAAAAAAAACAATAAAAAAGGGTCCATTAGATTTTAGCCCTTGCAATTCACAATCCTTAGACTAAAACCCATGTATCTATTAATATCTAATATAAACTCAAATTTAAAAAGGAAAACTAATGAAAAAAGTTTGAAAACTTTGAATTTTAATCAGGATTAAACTTTGAATTTTAAAAAGGAAAACTAATGAATCAAGATTGAAAACTAATGTAAAAATGTAATTTTTCGTTAAAGTAAACAGTACCGCAGGCTTTTCGTCAAAACTTCCAATTTAAAATGTGTAGCCATATTGAAAAACAATTGACCTAGTAATACAATAGTATTACGCCTATGCCACTCATCCTCAGCATGCGTTTCAGAGTACAACCCCGGCGTTTCAGAATACAACCGCAAGCGTTTCAGAATATCATCCCATGACCGTTTTCAAATCCAGCCCTTTTGCAGAAAACCATCCATAATAACATCATTGATTTTAATAATTACCATGTTTATGGGGAGAGATTGACAATAAGAAAATCCAACTGTTTTTGAGATTTGAATCACACCGTTCAACTTCAATGGAGATACTTTCAAGCAACATTGTGACAACCCGTTCCAAATTTTACGTTTTTATTTTATTTTAAAAGCGTGAATTTACGAAATTGCCCTAGAGGCAAGGACTTTGACTTCCGTTGACCATCGACTTGAAAGATGTGGGACTTATTCTTTTAGCATATCCTCGTAGTACTCATTGGTACGAACATATAGGCGAAAACCGTTTGCGAGTCCGGATTATAACGGTATAGTTACGGACGTTCGAAATTGGTTATTCAAGGTTAGTGTTTATTTAAATTAAATCCCCACTTTGTGGGGGAAGCAAAATCAGAAATGGAGGGAGAAAAGAAAAAAAAAAAAAAAAAAAGGGGAAATGGGTTTTCGTCCACCCGCACCCACCGCGGGTGCCTATTTTCCAAGGCCGATTCCGGCCAACTCCGGTGGAGTTTTTCGATGCCACCACCACCATCTTGAAGCTCTCATTCCCCTCTACAAAACCCACCCAAGAACCACCTTGATTAACCATGGTATGGGGCGGTTTGAGGCCACGAAAGTTGACGAAAATCAATGGTGCTCCGGCCACCCTTTTCGATTTTCCGGCAAATCGGCAAAGCAATGGCCGATGCCACCACTTGGGCTTTGTAGCCCATCATCCCAGGAGAAAAACCCAACCAACCTTGACCCTGTTGGACCACCGTAGACGACGAATCGACGTCGGGAAGTTTTAGGCACCCGCCGGCTTCGTGGGCAAAATTGACCATCTTCCGTCCACTTTTGGACTTCGTGGCAGGTATGAAAGTTGCTCCACTCACTGAGATCTTCATTTCTGTGAAGTTTGAGAATTTTTGGAAATAGTTGGATTTTCCGGCGAGTCGTGGCGGCCGACCGCCACCCGCGGCGGCGCGTGGCCAGTGAGCCGCCAATGCTATTTTTAGGCTATGTCGAATGTTTTGAATTCAGTTTTGTCATTTGAATGACGTAGGTTGATCGTTGGAACCTAAATTCGTTATGATACGTTACTTGATAAAAATGTGAATCGATGATCCGACCGTTGGATCGTCACCAGAATTGGATACATTATAATATGTAATATTTAAAGATCATAGGAATTTATGGATCGGGAATCCGACTTACGGATCTTCCTGAATTGGATTTGTAAGTTAGTAAAATAAATGTTCATGGCCACTTGTTTTAGGCAATTGGCGGAGATCTGACCGTTGGATCGTAATGAAATTTTAGTATGTTATTCTAGAAACATATTGTGGATCGTTGGGAGTTGCGGATTAGAAATCTGATATGCGGATCTTCCGGGTCAAGTTATACAGGGTTGTAAACCCTACTGTCGATCTTTGATCGACGGTTGACTTGTGGTCAATGGGTATCAAACTATTTCAGAATGTCGTTGAGGTTGTGTTTTATGTGAATTGCGTATTCTACGGATATGAGTTCTGAGATGTGATTTGATAATTGGCCACAGGGACCGATCATTCAGGACGCCTCGATGCGCGTGCTAGAGAAGTATAGCGTGGACTCCAGGTGAGTGGATCTTTTCCTTTTTATTGTGCATATTATTAAGAGTTCTATCGATACTTTTAAATTGATTAGGTATATTACCTTCATATAATTATTGTGAATGCTTGAAGTACTTATATGAACTACGAATGGCTTGATCCCTGTTTAGGGTACGTAGGCAGTCTAACGAGACGTTAGATGCAGCCATAAAATATTTGAGACAAAAGCCTTGCTTGGAAAATTGAGTAATGCGAAGGAAATTGGTAAAGACAAGTTTTAGTTTTGTGAATTAGTTAGTTAAATTAGAGTTAATTGGGTCGTCATGGATAATTATCCCTGAAAATAAGTAGTTTCGGAGTAGGGCGTTATTGATTGTACACTTCTCACTGTATTGTTTATAATTGAACATGCTACGACATGGTTGAGTAGTAGATTGCATCATGATATATCCATATGTATATTACTTGCATATAATTATTGGGAATGCTTTCAAGTGCAAAGGTGAACTCAGGACACCCAGGTAAGTTCAGGTGAGTTTATGGTACTAGTTGAATCGATTGCGTTATAGCATGATTACAGTTATGTGTTAGGCAACTTCGATACTGTCGTACTGGTTGCCATGAGTTGCACATGTTATATTGAGATTCATTGAGAGCTCATAAACCTGCACCCCGGTGTTAGTGCTCCCGCCCGTGGCCAGGGCACAGTCATTCACGTGATGTTCACCTTCCGCACCTTACGCTCACCTTGGATCCAAGGTAGGTGCACAGTCCTGTCGTACAGACCACTTTAGGTGGTTCCGACTCGTAGGTGACCCGCGATTATTCGCCCAGTCTTCACGTGATCGTAGCACTTGAGCGTATTTATTTACACCTAGTCCTGTCGTACAGACCACTTTAGGTGGTTCCGACTCGTGTGCAGGTATACTTATTGAACTATATGCTAGCCAGATTGATGAGATATAGATAAGTCGTACAGGTCACTAGAGGTGATTCCGACTTATATGCTAGCCAGATTGATGAGATATGGATAAGTCGTACAGGTCACTAGAGGTGACTCCGACTTATATGCTAGCCAGATTGATGAGATATGGATAAGTCGTACAGGTCATTAGAAGTGACTCCGACTTATATGCTAGCCAGATTGATGAGGTATGGATAAGTCGTACAGGTCACTAGAGGTGACTCCGACTTATATGCTAGCCAGATTGATGAGATATGGATAAGTCGTACAGGTCACTAGAGGTGACTCCGACTTATATGCTAGCCAGATTGATGAGGTATGGATAAGTCGTACAGGTCACTATAGGTGACTCCGACTTATATGCTAGCCATGATTGATGAGATATGGATAAGTTGTACAAGTCATTTTAGATGACTCTGACTGATATATCACTTTGTATTGATTTAATTCATTTGGCCTACTTATTAATGTATGGTCGATTGATGGCAAACCGTGGTTTTGGTCATTTCCGAGTATGGTTTGGATATATGTATATATGTTGTACTGTCTTATGGAAAACGATACGGGTTTTACATTTAGGGGCATTACTTTTAAAGAGGTAGTAACTTTGGAAAACTTGGTTTTATTGCTTACTCACACCTTCTGTTTGGTGCCCTCCAGGTTTTTAGCTGCTGAGTTTGTATCGACAAGAATCTGTGGCGAATTTTAGTATTGATGGATATTTTTGAGGGTATGATTCTTACCCACATTACTGTACCTTACTTATGCTCTGACATCACGCGTAAAATGGGTTCGCTCCCACTCGTAGCGCACTCTGGTATTTAGACACTTTTGGAATCAAATTCATTCACTTTTTATACACTATCACATTTTATGGCTTCGTCACCTTCCAGGTGTCGGCCAGCACAGCTCGATTCAGGGTCCAAGTGGACTTTCTGGGTCGGGGTGTGTCAGTTTGGTATCAGAGCATATGTTGGGCAGTATTGTGTTCATCACACGCGTGATGTGAGCACTCTTGATTTTTGTGTTTGACGTTCAAATGATGCCACCTCGTCGAATATGGAAAAATATGCTAACTTTTCTTAAGTTTGGACAATTATGTTGTCTTCACGACATTTTATAAAATCATTTTGGCGGTTGTCCTTAGAATTAAAACGAAGATTTTCTTTGTGGAGGAAAGGTATAAAAGTGAGGCGAGTTGATGGCCTAAGTAAATGTTTTGATAATCATGTATCGCCAGAGATATTACCAAATAATTCTATCATTGTCCTACCGCCGTTAGTATTGATTCTTTAAAGATTGGAAATCTTAGTTAGTCTTGATTTCTTAGTAACATTTCGCGGAAGATCATCTCAGGGATAATTATTGTTCGGTCCCTATTAGCACTAATATCTTCAAGCATACTTGGGTTCATGTTGGATCTTTAGGAGGAAGATCGACTGTCGATGAAGTCTTTTTGGAAGTAGATCTTAGGCAAGGTCTTTTTCTAGCATTGGGATTTTTCAATCAACGCTATTCCAGATTTTTGCTTTCGTGGTTGTACTTATTAAATGTGTGAGAATAGGCTTGCGAATGTAAGTTGTCATATCCTGGGAGTTGTAGAAATCCGAAAAGCAATCATCAAATCCTCCTAGGATCAATGAACTACTTCGCTTGAGCCGAATAAATTAGGATCGTGGAAGCTTAGGAATAAGCTTTGTAATGGGACGGTAAACTCATGATTGTTTTTACCCTATCACTTATTTAGGTAAACGAAAACCCTTTGACTAACCACCTCTCGATCACTTCCATAGACATTAGAATCGAAATGCTGGATGATATCTCACTGTTAGATTGTTATAAGTGTCGAGGAAACTGTGAAGACCTTTTAGTTCGTGTTGTAGAGTTGGTTAGTAGTACTGTAAATTTCGAGGACGTATACTTTTGGCGTCATATCCCAAAAATCTTACCGCGGATACCACCACATTGTTAAGTTGGTATGGCAACATGACGGAGTATTGCTTTTATTTTTACGATTAGAACCGTTTGAAACGAACCATCTTATTCATTGACCTAAAGTCAACAGTCATTACCTTATTTCGAAGGCTAGATGACACTTCTCTGGGGAGATTTTGATGATGCATGGTGATTATCGATTGATGTGATAAGTCAATTCGGATTCAGACTTTCTTAGTATGTTAACGCTTATGTTTCTCGGTGGTAGAACCGCTAAAGATGAACCATCATACTTATGACCTAGAATTAACAATTTCTAATTTCATTGGAATATTGATTGTGACTCTTATGTGGAAAAGTGTGTCCAAATCTTCATTGATCTTCGAACTTTTTTATTACATTTACTTTTTGGAACAAGCTAAGTTTTGTCCGAGGCAATAGTAGAATTAAATTAGCATCTATGAGTGCACTATCGTGTATCTACTCTCGCACACTTCCAGCATGTCCTATTCTATTTAGTTGGGAAATATGAGTATTGATATAGAGTTACCTTTAATTTATCAAGAAATGGTTCAAATGATATTAATCATTTTGTATGAATGGAGTTAGGAAGTATCTTTTTATATGCGCAGTTCGAGATATGTGGTATATGTAAAGAATGTGAAATTCATTAATCGTGATGCTAAACCAATGATATGCTTATATGATGTTCTAATTGGTGGTTGTTTACTTAAGTATAAAACAATATTCTTCTTGCTCTAAAAATTGAAGTATTGGCAATAGTTATTTCCTTAAAATGGGTGTTGAAATTTCAACAACAAGACACTTGTGAAGACCACTAAGATAGAAGTGGGATGTAGTCAACCTCTTCGGGTGATGTGATTTAGAAGTTCTCTTTGTGACGTGATCAAAAGTGGAAGTAGGGAAGAGATAAAATCGAGGCTTCCTTTGATGTGTTTTAAATGAATCCTCACTCTAGATGGACCTTGCTTTTGATTAATGTTGTGAGGATATTATGGATATAGAGTTCAAATTTTCTGGACAACTACAATTTTCTAATTGCGTCCAGAGGACGATGACTTTTTGAGAAAACTACTCCTAGACTTTTATACAAATTCAGTAAACAGAAACCTGACAAGATTATCATCTTGGTGTATTTATATTTCATCGTGTTACATGTTTCACTTCCAAGCCTTTGGAAGTCGTTATGAAGGTTTTGAGTATTAGAAGTTATTCCTTATTGCATTTCTATCCCTAGATTAACGATTAGTTTGAAGTGAGTTACTCAGACCTTTGTGGACGAGTTGCATCTTGTTTGTCCCACCAGTAGCATGGTTGCAGTATATCCTTATCTCCATTCTAGTCACTTGTAACTACAGTTACATTCCTGTTTAGGAGTATGGTATCCTTCGAAATATAATACAAATATTGTATGTGCAGCTTGTGATTTACAGCAGATTATTGCGAACAAATATTTGATTGAGATTGTGATGTAGAAAATTTATGTTATTGACGATGTTGCCTCAGAAGGTAGTGAATGAGTACGATCGAGGCTGGTATGTGTATTTCCCATTGAGGGGCAAGATAGTAATATTGCACCCTCAGGAATTGTTACTTGCTTATCAAGACAACAGTGAATTGTCGGTTTTGCGGGGTGCAGACCGTAATATTAATAAATTATTCGTTGGGTTGTTAAGCAAGTAAACAAGTAGATTATTCTACGTTAATATTTGTATTGACTTATTTAATTCGTTAATTGTTGTTTAGGCTTGACCCAAAAATACTACATGCTAAATTGCGAAGTGCGTTACGCTTTGAACACGTTTATGTAAAAGAGAAGGAAAGTAGGAATTTGGAGGCATGAAAGAAGAGTCATAACACTCCGATAATGACGGAATGTCATCCTCTTTTATGTAGTCGCTATCACTTTGTGTCTTCCTCGTGTATGTATTTACATACATATATCTCTTTAATTTTGAGTATTCTACTTTGGACTTATGATTTTAAATTTCGAGGACGAAATTTTCTTAAGGTGGGTAGATTGTGACAACCCGTTCCAAATTTTACGTTTTTATTTTATTTTAAAAGCGTGAATTTACGAAATTGCCCTAGAGGCAAGGACTTTGACTTCCGTTGACCATCGACTTGAAAGATGTGGGACTTATTCTTTTAGCATATCCTCGTAGTACTCATTGGTACGAACATATAGGCGAAAACCGTTTGCGAGTCCGGATTATAACGGTATAGTTACGGACGTTCGAAATTGGTTATTCAAGGTTAGTGTTTATTTAAATTAAATCCCCACTTTGTGGGGGAAGCAAAATCAGAAATGGAGGGAGAAAAGAAAAAAAAAAAAAAAAAAAGGGGAAATGGGTTTTCGTCCACCCGCACCCACCGCGGGTGCCTATTTTCCAAGGCCGATTCCGGCCAACTCCGGTGGAGTTTTTCGATGCCACCACCACCATCTTGAAGCTCTCATTCCCCTCTACAAAACCCACCCAAGAACCACCTTGATTAACCATGGTATGGGGCGGTTTGAGGCCACGAAAGTTGACGAAAATCAATGGTGCTCCGGCCACCCTTTTCGATTTTCCGGCAAATCGGCAAAGCAATGGCCGATGCCACCACTTGGGCTTTGTAGCCCATCATCCCAGGAGAAAAACCCAACCAACCTTGACCCTGTTGGACCACCGTAGACGACGAATCGACGTCGGGAAGTTTTAGGCACCCGCCGGCTTCGTGGGCAAAATTGACCATCTTCCGTCCACTTTTGGACTTCGTGGCAGGTATGAAAGTTGCTCCACTCACTGAGATCTTCATTTCTGTGAAGTTTGAGAATTTTTGGAAATAGTTGGATTTTCCGGCGAGTCGTGGCGGCCGACCGCCACCCGCGGCGGCGCGTGGCCAGTGAGCCGCCAATGCTATTTTTAGGCTATGTCGAATGTTTTGAATTCAGTTTTGTCATTTGAATGACGTAGGTTGATCGTTGGAACCTAAATTCGTTATGATACGTTACTTGATAAAAATGTGAATCGATGATCCGACCGTTGGATCGTCACCAGAATTGGATACATTATAATATGTAATATTTAAAGATCATAGGAATTTATGGATCGGGAATCCGACTTACGGATCTTCCTGAATTGGATTTGTAAGTTAGTAAAATAAATGTTCATGGCCACTTGTTTTAGGCAATTGGCGGAGATCTGACCGTTGGATCGTAATGAAATTTTAGTATGTTATTCTAGAAACATATTGTGGATCGTTGGGAGTTGCGGATTAGAAATCTGATATGCGGATCTTCCGGGTCAAGTTATACAGGGTTGTAAACCCTACTGTCGATCTTTGATCGACGGTTGACTTGTGGTCAATGGGTATCAAACTATTTCAGAATGTCGTTGAGGTTGTGTTTTATGTGAATTGCGTATTCTACGGATATGAGTTCTGAGATGTGATTTGATAATTGGCCACAGGGACCGATCATTCAGGACGCCTCGATGCGCGTGCTAGAGAAGTATAGCGTGGACTCCAGGTGAGTGGATCTTTTCCTTTTTATTGTGCATATTATTAAGAGTTCTATCGATACTTTTAAATTGATTAGGTATATTACCTTCATATAATTATTGTGAATGCTTGAAGTACTTATATGAACTACGAATGGCTTGATCCCTGTTTAGGGTACGTAGGCAGTCTAACGAGACGTTAGATGCAGCCATAAAATATTTGAGACAAAAGCCTTGCTTGGAAAATTGAGTAATGCGAAGGAAATTGGTAAAGACAAGTTTTAGTTTTGTGAATTAGTTAGTTAAATTAGAGTTAATTGGGTCGTCATGGATAATTATCCCTGAAAATAAGTAGTTTCGGAGTAGGGCGTTATTGATTGTACACTTCTCACTGTATTGTTTATAATTGAACATGCTACGACATGGTTGAGTAGTAGATTGCATCATGATATATCCATATGTATATTACTTGCATATAATTATTGGGAATGCTTTCAAGTGCAAAGGTGAACTCAGGACACCCAGGTAAGTTCAGGTGAGTTTATGGTACTAGTTGAATCGATTGCGTTATAGCATGATTACAGTTATGTGTTAGGCAACTTCGATACTGTCGTACTGGTTGCCATGAGTTGCACATGTTATATTGAGATTCATTGAGAGCTCATAAACCTGCACCCCGGTGTTAGTGCTCCCGCCCGTGGCCAGGGCACAGTCATTCACGTGATGTTCACCTTCCGCACCGTACGCTCACCTTGGATCCAAGGTAGGTGCACAGTCCTGTCGTACAGACCACTTTAGGTGGTTCCGACTCGTAGGTGACCCGCGATTATTCGCCCAGTCTTCACGTGATCGTAGCACTTGAGCGTATTTATTTACACCTAGTCCTGTCGTACAGACCACTTTAGGTGGTTCCGACTCGTGTGCAGGTATACTTATTGAACTATATGCTAGCCAGATTGATGAGATATAGATAAGTCGTACAGGTCACTAGAGGTGATTCCGACTTATATGCTAGCCAGATTGATGAGATATGGATAAGTCGTACAGGTCACTAGAGGTGACTCCGACTTATATGCTAGCCAGATTGATGAGATATGGATAAGTCGTACAGGTCATTAGAAGTGACTCCGACTTATATGCTAGCCAGATTGATGAGGTATGGATAAGTCGTACAGGTCACTAGAGGTGACTCCGACTTATATGCTAGCCAGATTGATGAGATATGGATAAGTCGTACAGGTCACTAGAGGTGACTCCGACTTATATGCTAGCCAGATTGATGAGGTATGGATAAGTCGTACAGGTCACTATAGGTGACTCCGACTTATATGCTAGCCATGATTGATGAGATATGGATAAGTTGTACAAGTCATTTTAGATGACTCTGACTGATATATCACTTTGTATTGATTTAATTCATTTGGCCTACTTATTAATGTATGGTCGATTGATGGCAAACCGTGGTTTTGGTCATTTCCGAGTATGGTTTGGATATATGTATATATGTTGTACTGTCTTATGGAAAACGATACGGGTTTTACATTTAGGGGCATTACTTTTAAAGAGGTAGTAACTTTGGAAAACTTGGTTTTATTGCTTACTCACACCTTCTGTTTGGTGCCCTCCAGGTTTTTAGCTGCTGAGTTTGTATCGACAAGAATCTGTGGCGAATTTTAGTATTGATGGATATTTTTGAGGGTATGATTCTTACCCACATTACTGTACCTTACTTATGCTCTGACATCACGCGTAAAATGGGTTCGCTCCCACTCGTAGCGCACTCTGGTATTTAGACACTTTTGGAATCAAATTCATTCACTTTTTATACACTATCACATTTTATGGCTTCGTCACCTTCCAGGTGTCGGCCAGCACAGCTCGATTCAGGGTCCAAGTGGACTTTCTGGGTCGGGGTGTGTCAAACATGGTGTATAGTGGGTCTTCAATGAATCCGATCATAATCTGTGCATTTAAACAGGTGATTATGATACGTTTTTACCTATTTATTTTATGAAAATCTGTATGTATTTCATAGTATTTAATTTCGTTTGTTTCGTAGGTACATTATATACCGTTGGGTAATGATAAAAAATTTGGAGGAAGTAATCTATTCCAAATCGTTCGATCATATTCGACCAAAATTTCACTTGTAAGTATACTATATTTTTTTGGTATGACTCAATTGTGTTGTTTACATTTCGGTGTAATTCTATATTGTGCGCTCATAATGTGTTTGAGGAAGTCCTGAATGAATTTTATGTGCCATGTTGGCAATTTGGCATAGTCTCATTCAATTTAACTAGTCTTTTAATTGTAACTTGGAATATATGTTGTAGGTAGATTCATTGTCTAACCTGTTTTAGCTTTGTTTTGTCTTTTTCATTGTAGATTTGGAAATGGAAATCAACAGGAAACAGTTTAGAAAAATGCAATACCGAGCTGCATTTGGTCCATTTTTGAATGTTTTGAATGTTTTGAAATTGAAAATTCAGGAAGAACATCGAGAAATTATAAAAGGAACACCATTTTGGGGTCTTTTCAGAGCTTATGATGCAGGGTTGGTTAGCGATGATATGTGCCGGAAGACTTATGTAGATATGATTAGAATAATTAATTGTTTCAACGCCGAGATGTCTGAATTCAAATTTGGTGATAGGTGTGAAAATTTTACAGGGTTTGAAGTTGAGGAGTTGCTTGGATTGCCTAACTTCGGTCGGGATATAAATCTTAATGAACAATGTTCAAAGTCTGAGGAAGGTTTCATTAAAAGAAATTTTAAAACGTTTGACAGAGTTACCGGGCAAAATATTGAATCTGCTATGATTACAATAGTAACAAGGAAAACACAACAGAATCGTGAGGATTTTGTATGCCTAATGTGTTTACATCTTTGTATTACATTATTATTTTGTAATAGTGTTAGTACCATCTCTTGGAACTTAACTTCCCGTTGTCAAGATGTTTGAACAATGGCGTGCTACAATTGGGCAAAAGCAACATCGGATTGTTTGCAAAAACAACTGGTCAAGAATTGCGGAAAACCATCACATGTATCTGGATGTGCTGTTCTGTTGCCGGTATGTATTGTGTACTAATTGGGTGTGTTAATTTATAATTCATTCTTTATGCTTTGTAATTCGATGACCAGTCTATATTTGTGTGTCAATAGTTTTGGTTTTTTGAGAAAAGTTCATTGGTTGAACCTGTAAGAGGAAGAATGGATTTGACACCCAAATTTATGAAGTGGGATCTGCAGGTATTGCATGAGGCTATGTCAGCTATTGAAATTGATAGGTTACAGGTACGTTAAAATTGAACTTAAATTTTGTTTTTTTTTTTTTTTTTTTTTTTTTTTTAGTGTTTTTTTGTTTTTTGTTTTTTTTTTTTTGCATGTTTTTTTATTGTGGTACGAATGTTTTGACGATGGTTATCATTTTGGCTATTTTAGATTAGCGATGAATCAGAGTCACACATGACTAGAAGTTTGAGGTGTGAACCTCACATTATGGTGTCCCCGCACAGAGACAATGATCAAGACTTTCAGGTATGTAGGGTTTGGTTTTAATGTTTTGTCTCGTGTTTTTAATGATTGCGTATTGTAATTTATTGTTTACTATATATATATACACACACACACACACGCAGAGTACGTAAAAGATGTGCATGAGACCCCTGCCATTGGAATTTTGAAGAGCAAGTATCGTAGCTATGAATCTCAACAACCAATTGCGGCCCATAAGTCTTTAGCGAAAAACATGACGTCATCAGTTACAATTGCTAGTGTTACATCTGAAGAGGTAAAATTAGTAATTTTGTGGTGGTATGTTGTTTGAAATTCGTTATATATAGAATAGTTGTATGGTGTAATATGTGTAGTAACTTGTTTACACTCTTACATGTTGGAACTCCAGAAAAATTTTGGTGTTGTGAATCATCGTTTGACAACCGGTGTGAGTGGTGGTTCTAATTTTGATGAGATTCGAACGAAAGAGGTGGTGAGTACTACTTCCGAAAAAGAGTTCAACCCGTCCAAAATGTTTCAACTCATCAGTTCACAAGACAATCTTTACCACAAAGGTGTTAACGAGTGCGAACTAGTTGAGGCACATCATGTACCGAAAGATTCTGAACTTAGTGTGGAACAATGACTGGAAAAGGAACGTTCAGAGAATAAGTCATTGAAGGAAGAGATAAAAAAGTTGAAAATTGAAGTTGAGTTAGCGCAACTGCATTCTGTGGTGTACCATGAAATGTGCTGCGATACCAAAAAGCTCTCGTTGCAGATGCATACAATCAGTATGATGATCTGTCGTCCGACCTTACGCAACTATGAGAATGCATAGAAAGGGAAATGGGTGAAAACAAACATGCCTCATTCCCTGAGATCGCTACATGGATTGTAAGGTTGAAAAGGAAACGAAGGAAATCGAAACGCTTGACTGGGTTTGTTTATGATGAGATGAAATCTTGGAGGGAACCCAAAAAGGCGAAGCTTAATGAGATAGTACCTAGTGTTGTGAATCCCGCCGAAAATGATGAGATTGTAGACACTACTGAAGGGAAGGCTCAGATAGGATCAGAAGCTATTGGTCGTCACACAGTCAAAGGGAAACAAAGAATTGGTGTAACACTTGACCCTTCATGCATGTCAGTGTGGATGTACTTGCGGAATCATTTCTGCAACATATGTAAGAAAAATGGAAAAATAATTTGCCTACAAGTTGAACAAATGTTTCTTGATTCAAAATATATGACATGGGTGTAGCATATTTTTTTTTTCCTGTATATATTGGAATTATTTATTTTGCCTACAAATTTATTTTTGCCAATCCTTTTCCAATAATATTGCCTTCAAATTGATGCTGAATTATTTATTTTGCCTACTCATAATATTTCATGTTGGAAACTAAGATAATAATTGGAATACAATTTATTTACCGTTACCAACCTCCATATAAGGAGTGTTTTGACATATACGTTAGAGTTGTATCAAACCTGTAATTTACCTATAAGTCCATCGTTCGCATCGTTCGCATCCATGTATTATTATATTTGGATTTTCTTTTGGTCGAAAAATGTATTATTATATATGTTTGGTATATATACAAATAATTAGCATCCTTGTTAAAACGGATATTGTATTACACCAGCACTTCATATTGGGTAGGTAAATTGTTGTGCACGCAAAAAAAGGAAAAGTCCGAATTAGTCAAGCGTAAGGGAAGAAAAAACTGCATCTAATCCTAGTTATGACAATTCAAACCCGTTTTGGTATATATGAACCTATATGTGTAAACAAACTTCTTGATAACATTGATGACATGGAAAAACAACAAAGAGCTAATTCTGGTGGCAATCAATCGAGATGCCAGAGGCATTCTTTATTGAACATAAAACAAACAAGAAAATCGAATACAAAAACGAAAAAAACACAAACAGTAAAAAGCTCCGAGCAAGTTTATATCAGATTTCGGCAGTGCAAGTCTTTCTGTTGTGGTGACCCAAGGTTCCACACCTAGAACATGTAATTGGCCTTGTCCGCTCCCCCGATGATTTGATTCGCTTCACCCTTGGTCTTCCGGGAGGTTTCTTTGTCAATGGTGGATTAATCAGTATTTCTTCATTTTCCTCCTGTGCATGCCTATCGATATCTGGAATCGAAACAATTGTTATATCATAGCAACTCTTGAAAAAATGGACCATGAAATAGTCTTTCACGTACTCATACGGATTCCCCTCCCACTTAAGTATAGCAGCAAGTGCATGGGCGCAGGGAAACCCTTTGATTTGCCACATTCTACAGCAACACGTGCGAGATTGGAGATCAACCATTATAGAGTCCTCACCATGCACCTCAAACTAAAACTCACTTGAACGACCAGCATCCCAATGGCGCCCGCATTCCAGCAAATCTTGCATAATGGTCTCCATTTCTGGGCAAAGGAAAGTTTTCCAACCCTCAGCTACACGCCTCCTTTGTGCATTCATCTCCATGATTTTGGCCCTAATTCCATCAAACATCTGGTATATGGGCAAAAAACGTTGATCGACAATCCATGCATTGAAGGTTTCAGCTACGTTTGAACACATTTCGTATTTTGGGCCTGGAAAATGAGCGGCTGCCCAATTTTCTTTTGGAAGCGTTTTCAAGAAGTCCCTCATTACAGCACCACCTTCCTCCATAAACATCCTCAGATGCATTTCAAATGCATCCTCGGTAGGAGCATATGCACATTTCCCAAAAAGCTGAATGATCTAGTCGCGATACGACTTACCCAGGGAGGATGGGTACTTAAGAAGTATGTTTTGCTTCGAGTGGTGGTAACAAAATGCATGCGGTGATTTTGGAAATATTGATACCACTGCTTCGATCAACCCCTTTTGTCTATCAGATATGAATGTAAGGGTTCTTCCTTGAAGAGTGACGATTTTTGACAAGTTTTGGAGGAACCAAGACCAGTTCTCCTCATTTTTAGAGTTAACAACCGCAAAGGCTAAAAGATATATACCTGTTTCATATAAGACAGTATGTTATAAATATAGTAGTATTGTGAACTGGAAAACCTGATAGCAGTTTGTTAAAATATAGGCAGAAAAAATAATTTGACACCAATAAAATTTATACATAGCAGTGGATAATCTTCCAACAAAATGACCTAGTTTATATACTGATGAACGTATACAGTATGTAACACACACATAATTTATAGGGACTATATGTTCTCCATATATATGTAAGACATGATTGAACAAATGTATTAAGAAAATAAAATAATACATAAATATATCATATTTGGATATAAGTACCTTGGTTTCCACTTTTCCCAGTAGCGGCAAGCGACATAGGCCTGGAAATATAAGGGTAGGTAAATTAAGAGTTGCCACATATGCAATTCATGGAAAATGAGAAATGATGTAAAAAAAAAAAAATACGAAGAATCATAATTTACCTACAAAATGCAAATCCCTCTATGCAACCATGGAAAGATACGAATATCCTTTCAAATCGGGAAGATTCTGCATTGCACTCCAACAACACAATGTGAGCTAGGATTTGAACTTTCAATTGCTCTGACGTACCAAGCCAAGTGATTGTATGACAACGATTCGTCACCATGCATCATTTTTTCGGCTGATTCCTTCCCGTACCATGCATTATAGTACGAAATATCCAATCCATAATATTTCTTAAAAGCCTTTATGATCTCAGTAGGCTTCAACATTGGCTTGGAAGAAGCTTGCTCCATGAGAACGGATGAGACGACTTTGGATGACATCATGCCACCCTTCCGTTCACGAATCAACCCGCTGCAAGTCTGTGTGTGTTGTTCAATGTACGAATATAAAAAAAAAAAACCATTGGCATGACACAAAGTGGCATGCACCCACCACATACAACCTTTAAACAGTTTTTTAGAACACTCAGCTATCACTCTCTCCCTTTCATTAAAAAAAAAAACTATGCTAAACCCCTTCTCGATGGAATACTTACGAAGTTTGTCCCTAAATTTAGAGACAGCCCCCCCCCCCCCAGTAAACCTTTGCCCAACCCGATTAATATAGGTTTTTCATGGGCGAGATAGATAAGTTTGTGGCAGTGGTGCAGCATATTTTCCAATGAAATCATTGGTGTTACTAGGTGTAGCACCATCCCAAACGTTAAAGGAAAATCTATTCCCATTAACACCACTATTACCTTCACATGGTGAATGACACTCGTTAACAATAATAGTCACTGAATTTTGCTTGTCATTATAACGTAACAAATGCAACACATGCACATCTAAATCAGATTTTAACAAGCATGGAGGATGGTCAGGGACAACATAAGTCATTTGGAATTCCTCAACTATGAGCTCATTAATTCGCCTCTTTGTGCATTCATCTCCATAATTTCGTACATTAATGTCTTTTGATTTATTATTTTTTTTATTTCTCAAAGTCATTAACTCTCCCATATAATTTGCATGTAATTAATTTTTATAAATCAAACATACAATAGGGTATTTTCGGCATCCAAAATATGTAAAATGTGTCAAGTTGAATGTAATTATTGAAATCGCTTATGTGGATCCTAGTCGCTGGGTTTTTCTAGAGTAAAAAAGTCATGTTAGGTTTTTTATGTGTAAAATTGAATTCTAGGGACTAAAGTCATATTTTCAGTAAGGGTAAATCTCAGTTTACTATCCTCAAGTTTTGTGGTTTTCAGCATTTGGTACATGAAGTTTTTTCCGTCCTAGAGTCATACCTAAAGTGTTAATTTTGGGACAATCTCATACATCCATTAGTCTGGCTGTTAAGTTTCCCGTTAACTGATGACGTGGTGCCCATGTGGACAATGACTGGGCGCCACATGTCATTAAGGGGTCCACATGGAAATTAAAAATGAAAAAAAAAATCAAAATTTAAAAAAATAAAAAAATAAAGATGATTAGCTTTGACCGCTGAGCACCACCTGAAGTAGAAAAAAGGTTGGTGTGGGTGGAGGAAAGGGAATCAACCATTTGATCCAAGGAGATCTAAGAGGCCTATTAATCAAAAAGATAATCAACACATCGCACCAATGATTTAAAAAAATTAAAAAATTTCAAGAGATCTAAGAGACCTATAGGGAGGGCAAAAGGGGGATTGATGGACGCCCAAAGTCCTCCCTCATGTTCTCCGCTGAGCATCACCTTTAGCCTAGCACATCACAACAACACATCGCACCAATGAAGCTCTCTGCCATTGGAATAGCAGACCAAATCCAAGGACCCACGCACTGCAAGGTGCAGGGTCGGGCCCAAGCATCTTCTCGGGTCTGTGTGATCTTCCTCAACGAGGTGAAAGCTTTCTCGATTTCAAACACAGGGAGATCGAGTTGGGTTGGGTTAGGTATGGAAGGATTAGGAGAGGGATGGGTCGGGTTTGGGTATGGACGGACTAGGGGAGGGATGGGTCGGGTTGGGTTGAGTATGGAAGGACTAGGGGAGGGATGGGTCGGATTAGGAGAACGACAGGTGCGAATGGGGAGAGGGATGGAGGAGGGAGACCATGGTGGTGCTGATTTTCAGATCAGCTTTGGTGGTTGTCAAAGAGAAGAAGAAAAAGGGTTGGTGTGGGTGGAGGAAAGGGAAGGCCCGCATCTCTAGGTCAATTTTCATTTGTTTAGGTTTTTAATTTTTAATTTTTTTTTTAATGTTTTGGTTTATTTGAAATTTAGATTTTTTTTTTTAATTTTTAATTTTTAATTTCCACGTTGACATCTTAATGACATGTAGCGCCCAGTCATTGTCTGCATGAGCGCCACATCATCAGTTAACAGGAAACTTAATAGCCAGACTAAAGGATGTATTAGACTGTCCCAAAATTAACTTTAAGAATGACTGTGGGATGAAAAAAAAACATTTTGTACTAAATGTTGAAAATCACGAAACTTGAGAGTAGTAAACTAAAATTTACCCTTTAAAAAAAAAAAAAAAAAAAAAAAACCAGTTACGGATTGTTGTACTGATGGAACCTCATGATCAGCGATTGCAACAATGGAGATGAACGCGTTTGTTTGCACCTTCACACCGAGAGGAGATCACCTACATCAATGCCAAGACGGGCTCGGGAAGATTGTTGATGACGTTGAGAAAGGCACGACGATCGTTGATGACGCTCACGGAGGAAGGCAGTAGCGATATTCCTCCACATGCACGTGTCTCGAATCGTGTCTAGCACGCAAGGCTAGCAAGTTTGCTACACCACCAAGACTCATTGCTAAACAAGTAGGGCAAACATGTAGCCCCTCTTTATAGTTGAAAATGAGTGATGCCCACGAGCATTCCTATTTGATCGAAAGCTAATAGGAATTCCAAAAGTTGGTATATATGAATTCATTCCAAAAGTTGGTATATATGAATTGAAAAAAAAAACAAAAAAAAAGAAGAAGAAAAGATATAGCTACACAATGGGAGTGCTAAGTTGAAGGAAAACAATAAGTGAAGAGAAGAGTGATGGCATTGGCGACTCAAATCCAACTCGAAGAATACGAGAGATTTTTCATTGTGATCGGAACACAGGATTGTATACTATATATTCCTATACAAATGGTGGGATATGTGTGTTAAAAAGTTAATAATTTAAAAAATAAAATTTCTCACCACTTATATAAAAACACCACTCGTGTTTCTATCATAATGAAAAATTACTCGAAGAATACATGAAATGACGTCATTCTAGTAATTGTGGCAAGTAATTAGCGGGATTGCTCTATTCCTAGAAAATCAATCAAATTCCTCAATAATGTGCACCGATTACAAGGGTATTGGCACGGGGCTGCTGACTTCAGTTATAAAGTTCCCTTCATAATTCCTATCTAAATTAGGAATGGGATTGCAAATAGAAGACAATAGTTTGCCGCATGCAAATTCAAGGGGTGGAGTTCACATTTTTCTAAAGAGGAATGATATCCTATGCAAATTCAAGCCCTAAAACACAACTGCAACAAAGCAATTGGAATGGCCCTCACGTGACCATTTGAAATATTGCATGCATGGAATTAAGCTGCTGGACAAAGGCACACTGGCTCAAAGTGACCCATCAACACAATGACGTGTGGAGACAACTTCAACGGCATTAAAACATGATGCTCTCGTACCGCCACAATTAAGTGGATTTGAATCGCTACAAATTCTTTGGATGTGAACCACGACAAATTAATGGACCAATGTCCCGTTAATTACCAAATTAATCAAATGGCATAAAGTCACCCTAAGAATTTGAATTCGATCTACATTGGTTTGATCCCACAAAGGGTATGTAGGTAATCTAGTACCAAATTCTAGACACAACCACAATCAAACCCAAATTCAAATTCAAATACTCGTGTTCTTCATCATGCTCGTGGAAAATCAACAAGCACAACAAAGTGTCGATTCATACACCCCAAGGACGCAAACCACCCACCACGTGAAGCTCCTCATGGCCCCATTTCATTCAAGATCAAGCTTCAACGGCCCTTGAAGAAATCACAGGTCTGATTCAAGATCAAGTGTCCACCACCCTTGAATCAAATTCGACTCCAGAGAAATGAAGTAAATTAGAACCTCTGGAGGAAAGCTAGAAAGCTCTCTGGCCAAAGCTAACACTCAGTGTTCTTCATCAAGTTAGTGGAGAATCAACGAGCATAACAAACACGTGCCGATTCATCCATTGCCAAAGCAGAAGATCACCCACCACGTGAAACTCCTCGTGGTCCTGTTTCATTCAAGACCAAGCCTCGACGTCCCTTGAAGAAACCTTCAGCCTAATTCAAGACCAAGCCTCTACAGCCCTTGAAGAACTTCTAGCCCAATTCAAGATCAAACCTCGACAACCCTTGATTCGACATCTACGTCGAGGGACTTCAAAGCATAGTGGTCAAATACATTCACTATGCGAGGACTTCAAAACACATCTTCTACCCCCTGCAGATTTTACCCTATCTATACCTGGAGCCAATTCCCTATCGGCCACGTGACAAGCACATGCATAAGACGCCTTTTGTTTTTGTTTTTTGTTTTGTTTTGTTTTTTTTTTTTTTTACAGTTGCGGCATATATTTCAAAAGGACAAAGTCCATGGATACCAGTATAAAAAATCTAGGAGTTAACACCAACAATAAGTCTAAACCAAAATAAAAGGCTAGAAAAAGAAACCATTACAAAAAAGCATTAGTTACTGCTTTCAGATAGTAAGATATCAAGAATAACGTCCGGTGGTTCCTCGAACCAAGCACAATCACATGAGGATAAGAGAGTAGAGCGTTCAAGACGGTAAGCAGCCTCGTTTCGTTGGTGACGAGCATGGGCAATAGAAGCTCCAGTGAGCTCGGTCAACATAGCTTTCAAATCTTCGACGATATGCCCAATAAATGACATGTCGGGGAAGATTGAATTTAATGATAATATGATCTAGAGTGAATTAGACTCAAGGATAAAATTTTGCCAACAACAACCCTTCATGAGCTGCAAGGGCTTCAATGTGAATAAGCGATGATACATACTCGAAGGTCTTGATGCAAGCCGCTACAAAGCCTTCATCCTCATCCCGAATGACCACCCCAATTCCTCCTACCATCTGGCAAGCCGCTTCAACGGTTGGGGATAATGTCATGGTAGATTTTCCATACTTTGGCCTTAACCTTGGGGAGAACTTTTGCTGCCCAGATCTTCTTTAATAACTCAGCATATGAGTTGGTCCCAGTGGACGGCTCAACAAGCAACGGATCCCTTAGAATTCCTTATGCCACATGATATGCACTTTTCATCGTAAATCGACGTGCCTTTTTGTAGACATCAAAATTTCGGTGAATTACATGTTCACCAACACATTAAAATTTCAACATGCCAGGGTATACATGGCATGTGCCATGTGTCTCACAAATCGTATACATTGATGTGACTCATCAAAATCAGAAGAGTCATTAAGAAGGACACGTGTCAACACTTGACGAAAATGAATTATTTGATTTTAATTTAATTAAATCAAATGTTAACTAATGGAGTCAAATCATGAACCGGCCCACAAATCGAGTCCTGGTTCTTTCATCAATTAATCAAGCCCACAAATAGAGCTAAATTCATCCGTAGTCAAGGCTTGGAGAGTATAAATAGGAGGCTCCAAGATAAAGAAAAGAGTCTAGAAAATCATTCATGCCCAAACGCTGAAACTTCGAAACTCTAAAGCTCTCAAGCACTAAAACCCTCCAAACACTAAAGAAGACTCGGAAAACCTCCGTGTTATTCATCAAGCCCATGAAGAACCACCAAGCACCCCTACACATGCTGGTTCCTCCATTGCCAAGAGTCAAAATCTTGCGACATCCGTTCATCCAAAATCAAGTCATCGCGACCCTTGAATCAACAACACTAGACACCTTATATTTTAGAGATCGAATCAGAGGATTCAAATTGTAAAGAGATTGTAACTCTACATTTACATTAATACATATATTCTTTGTACACGTGTTCTTGTTTCATTTCCTGCAAGATTTTCGTGTTTACAACTTATTTATTATTGATGTGTAGTTTAAGCTAGAAGAAATTACAACGATAATTAAAGATTTCGATGAGCCAGGGTCTATTGCCCCAATTGGATTACACCTTATAACACCATTGAAGTAGCTCAATCAAAGATGTGATGAAAACTCAAAAAGAAAGAAAATGGAAGGATCTTGCAAGCTTTACTAAAAAATATCATAGTTACAAAGAATACTCTCACCACTATTTATACTAAATCCAAAGCTTAATGACTAAGCAATCCTTATAACTACCCAACTCACTAGATTATGACACATGTAATACATCAACCAATGACACATGTTATCATCTAAAACCATATCACTCAATCTTAATTGGGGAAACCCAGTTTGAGATTGGAGCAATGCTGAAGAAAAGCAGGACCATGAAGACCTTTCGTGAGCACATCAGTAACTTGGTATGCAGTAGCTATATACTCCACCTGAAGATCACCTTTGTGGACTATTTCACGAACAAAATGGTAGTCCGTGTCCAAATGTTTAATCATTGTGTGACAAACCGGATTAGAACATAAAGCAAAAGTAGAAACATTATGATAGTACAATAGAGGATGCTGTCGCAAAAAGACATGAAGATCTTTCAAGATTAAACGAATCAAGCGACATCGGCAGCATCATTAGCTAGGGCTTTCCATTCAGCCTCAGTGGAACTCCGAGAAACACTACTTTGCTTCTTAGCTTGCCACGAGACAGGATTAGACCCCAAAAATACTACATAACATATGGTTGATCTCCGTGTATTAATATCAGATGCCCAATCAACATCACTATACGCCATAATATCCAAAGAATCCGCAGATGAATATGTTAAACCACAATCTAAAGTTCCCTATAAATATTTGAATATTCGCTTGACAAGATGAAAGCGTGCATCTGTGGGATTTGACATAAACTGACATGCATAATTCATAGCGAATGCAATATCTGGCCGAGTGAAAGTCAAATATTGCAGAGCACCCACAAGACTTCTAGACAAAGTAGAATCAGTCATAGGAGTACCTTCATCTTTGAGCAATTGAGTATGTGGTTTATAAGGAGTAGGACAAGGCTTGCAGGATTTCATAGCAGCCTTCTTGAGCAAATCTTTAGCATACTTTGATTAGGAAATAAAAAGATCACCATTGTCCTTGTATGGGACCTGGAGACCCAAGAAAAAAGTCAAATGACCTATATCTTTCATATCAAAAACTTCACCAAGATTGTCAATGACTTGTTCAACCAAAATAGAATTAGAACCAGTGATGATAACTTCGTCCACATACAAAAGAAGGATAACTACATTGCCATCTTGTAGCTTAACAAACAAACTAGGATCTGAATCAGAAACAACAAACCCAAGACTAGGCAAATATGTGGTAAACTTGGAAGTCCAAGCTTGGGGAGCTTGTTTAAGTCCATAAAGATACTTAACAAGTTTGCAAACATAGTGAGGCTTGTCAGAATCATGAAATCCTTGAGTTTGCTTCACAAGGACTTCTTCTTGTAAATCACCGTGAAGGAAAGCATTTTTAACGTCTAATTGGCATAATGGCCATTTCTGTGCAGTAGCTAAAGCAAGCACAATTCTGACAGTACTAGGACGAACTTCATGACTAAAATTATCATCATAATTGAGGCCTTGTTCCTGACTATAGCCTTAAGCCACCAATGGTGCCTTATATCTAAAAACAACTCCATTTTGATCCTTCTTAATCTTGTAAACCCATTTGCTACCTATAACATTCCTATTAGTAGGAGGAGGTACCAACTCCCAAGTACCTTACTTTTGTAAAGCAGTGAACTCCTCTATCATAGCTTCTCGCCAATGAGATTGAGAAACCGCAACCTTAAAGGATGTTGGTTCATT
Organism: Pyrus communis; assembly: GCF_963583255.1. Lineage (NCBI taxonomy): Eukaryota > Viridiplantae > Streptophyta > Magnoliopsida > Rosales > Rosaceae > Pyrus > Pyrus communis. The sequence continues at coordinate 9,871,052 of NC_084813.1, read as the reverse complement.
AGTATCCACTATGCTCAAAACTGCAGTATACCCTTTAAAAACAATATCTTGAATAGGTAGAGACAATCGAGACACTTGAGATGAAACAGAGTTGGAATCAGGCAACTTAGACAACTGAGATGTTGCAGAATTAGTCAAAGTCATAGCATCATAATTTTTCCTAGAAATCACACATGTATGAAGTTTAGTTTGCATAGGATGAGAGAACATGCGTGTAGTGGAATCGATGGTATGATAAGAGACTAGAGGAAGAATTACCTCAAGCTGAGATGCATGATGGACAGGCAACAAAGGTTTTGTGGAGTGTTGGAGAAATGTAATAGAAGTTGAAGAAAGAAAGGCCTGGGATAAAGACATATTCCCAGAGTGTTGAACCAAAATGCTAGGTGAACTGTGATAGGAACCTAAATCTGCACTAGTATCCCCATGCTCAAATGACCCTGTAGTAGAAGACTGTAATAAACTGGTAGTAGATTCTGAAGTACCATCTAAACCTGAACTCTCATCAAGAACATCAAAACCAGCATCATTATGTTTAACAGGTGCAGTAGCAACAAAGTGAAGATGTCCAGGAGGTGAAGGTAGAACAATAGGGAAAAATATAGGATGATGTACATGTACTGATGCATTGGAAGAAATAAGGACCATAGGTGTATGGAAGGGAAACACATTTTCATCATGTATAACATGCCTTGAAATAAACAGCCTTTGTTTTCCTTTATGATAACAAATCACACATTTATAACCCAAAGCATACCCCAAAAATATGCACTTTTTTGTTCTATGCTCTAATTTGTAGTGTCATAGGTCTAAGATAAGGATACACTGTTGTATCAAAAAAATTTAAAGACCCCAACTCAAGATGTGAACCAAAAATTTTGAAATAAGGTGATTGCATAGCTAATGATTTATAGGGCATCCCATTTATAAGGAAAATGGCGAGTAGCACCAGTGTCTATAATCCAAGCTTGTTGAGAATTAAAATTAGATGAAGAACTACCAATCATAGCATTGAGAGAGGAAGGTGGTTGTGCACCTTGAAATCATAATTGTTTTTATGAAAACAATTCAAAATAGTGTGCCCTTGTTTTCCACAAATCTAGCACTCATGAATTGCTCTACCAAATGTAGATGGTTGATCATTTCTGTAAAAACAATTTGGAGCCGTATGCCCCTTTTTGCTGCAAATCCGACACTCAGGTATGATGTGTGATTTCTGGCCAATATTATCATTCCAAGTACCCTATGATGAACCATTCTTAGAATTACTTCTAGAAGCTCTAGAAAAATCCCCATTATTTCGATTATTAAATCTGGAATTGCCACCACCATTCTTTCTGTTGTTAAACTATTGTCCTTCATTACCTTGTCCATTGTTAAATGGCTGGCTTCCATTCCCTTGACTATTTTCATCACCATTAAACCTCTGAAACTGACCCACATAGCCAGTGCCTCCATTGAAGATGTGATTTGCAGATTGATTAGAAGATTCCCCTTGATAAAATTGATGCTAACTTCCATTAATAGAGGACTCTCCCTGATAAAATGGTCAATTAGCTACCATTGCAGACGATTCCCCTTAGGACAACATTCCAACCATAGGAAACACAACAGATGATTGTAAGTCTTCAACAGTCTTTTTAGCACTTAGGAGTTGAGCTCTAAACTCCTTTAGTGTAATTGGAGACTCTCGAGCAACTATAACAGTTTTAATAATACTGTATTCAGCAGGTAAACCAGCTAATGTTGCAACAATGGGGTCATTGTCTGAAACATTTTCTCTTACGGCAAGAAGTTGATCTTTAAGATGTTTAAGTCTAAGATACTTCTCCACTGAATCTGCTCCATTTTTTATGGTATGAATTTCGGTTTTGAGATGATTGACTTGAGTTCGTGAGACAGTAGCATAATGATTTGTCAAGTGAGTCCACGCTTCATGAGCAATTTTGCTACCCACATCATATTCAATTGCTTCATCACCAAGGGTAGCTATCAACAAGCTAAGAAGGGCTTTGTTTGCTTTGATCCATTCACGATAGGCTTCAGTAATCTCCTTGGTTACCCCTTTCTCCAAACACACAACATACTTTGGAGGACACACATAAGTCCCATCAAAATAGTCAAAAAGATCATAGCCTTCAAGAACTAACATAAATTGGAATGACCACTTAGCAAAATTATCATCATTTAGACGAATAGTAAGCATACCAAGCAATCCGTCAATCTTAAGTCATTGAGATGCCATTGTAACATAAATGCACAATAATAGTCTTCAACTATGAGCCAAGAAAAATTTCAAGAATGGAATCGAACAACAGGTCAAGAATATACTCAACAAAGCAATGGCTTCGTGCCTATATCAGAGAAGGAGCTTCGTGATTCGCATAAAGAATTAAGCTTCGTGCCCTAACAAACACAATTACTTCAATTTTCTCATAAATTTGGGGCTTCATGCCTTAGACACAATCAATAGAGCTTCGTGCTCAATTTTAAAAAAAAAATCAGCTTCATGCTTCACAAAAAGAACTAAGCTTTATGCCCTAACAAACGCAAATTACTTCAATTTTCTTATAAGTTTGGGGCTTTATGCCTTAGACACTCTATCAACAGAGCTTTGTGCTCAATTTCTCAAAAATTCAATCAACAAAGATATCCATAACAGACATCTTCATCAAGAAATAGTATATTCATCAAGATTTATCAAGATCCAGATTTTAATCTATGTATTTAAGAAGAAATGGCTTCATGGCTCATCAGCAAATCACAATAAATATCTGAAATTATAGAGGAAGATGGAGAAATTAAAGAACAATAGGATGGACCTGAACTACAACAATCACCATAGCCAAAAGACCTTAAATCGCCAACTCAAAATTTCTTACTCAGATGATCGAATTCTCCACAAATCAGTGTAGATTATCATTGAGATTCAGGCCCGATGAAAAATTGAAGCTCTTGATACTATAATAACACCATTAAAGAAGCTCAATCAAAGATGTGACGAAAATTCAGAGAGATAGAAAATGGAAGGATCTTGCAAGCTTTACTAAAAAATATCAAAGTTAGTTTCAAAGAATATTCTTACCAATACTTATACTAGATACAAAGTTTAATGACTAAGCAATCCTTATAACTACCCAAGTCACTAGATAATACCACATGTAATACATCAACCAATGAATCACTCTATAACACCTTGGTGGGACAAAGTACATGGTTATTCAGGGCGAAGGCGAAGCTATGATTTGTGGCAAGAAGGCTTGTTTATCTTGCTCCTCTCCTTCATCATATACTAATTGGTCATTGATATCATTGCTTTGAATTATTTTTGGTGTAATTCGGGTTAGGGGTGTATTTGTTTTGAATGAAACCAATGTTTTCGAGAAAAATCCTTTTCGAAAGTGTTTTACTTGATTAGATTTTAGTCCATGACTAACACAGTGTCTGCAAAAGGTTTTAGGTATTTGCCTGACAATAATAATAAGAAGAAGAAGAAATAAGTAAATACAAATTCTTTTAACGAATAAAGAAACGATTAAGAAAATGTATATTATCTAATGGAACTTCTAAGAAGCATGACATCAGTTGTAAGATGTGAGCATATTGTTACATTTGTAATGCAAGATTATAAAGTAGAAGAAGTTGCATGAAGAACCCTAATTTTCAAGAAATCACGTCTATAGATTACGCTTGCTTTCTCAAATGACAAGTGAATAAGAAATGCGGAAAATTTATGTTCAAGAGATGGATCTGGCACTAAAGCATAAACAAATTAGTTCACTAATGAACTGCTTCTTAATCTTCACCATGTGTGCTTTTAGGCAGAATGAAAGCTTGTGGAAAAGATCTTAAGTTCGAGCTTCATGTAACAGATATTATCTAATTACATATCAAAATTGTGCACTAGATTGTAAAGCTGATTAGAGATGGGGTCTAGATTCCTAGAAAAGTAGTGGCCGAGCTTAGGTTTTCTATGAAAGAAAGGGTCATTTCTTTTCCAGTCATTATTTGGGAACAACGAATTAACAACATGAATGCTCATTGAAGTATACTATGAAGACTGCAAAGCAGTATATGTGCACCCATGTTATAAGTAGGGGTCCTCATGGTTGTTAGATTTTTGGATCGGTAGGCCCCTGGGGCCCTACTCTAACAACACTGATAATGTCCCCACTTTATCACCTGCCCAATCCGTCAGGTGTGGGGTTTTATCACAAAAGGCCTCGAAGTTAGTTAGAGTGGGATAATCATATTTAAACCCCATTATTTTCTTTTCACCCACCAATGTGAGATTCCAACAATGGTTGTTTTAGCTTTTTGACTTATAAAATTGTTCACAATCGATTCCCTTTGTTGAAGTTTCTTCTTGTTGTTGTCAACATTCTACCTTCTCATTTGCTGCTAATTATAGGACTTCAGATAATAGTATGTCCTTATGTTTGGACCCAAAATTACACCATCGGTCTAAGCAATCGAGGCTGTTGGATAAGTAGAGTTTAGACTGTTGGATGAAAAAATGGTTGAGATGATTTTCAATTATTATTAAGGAATAATATTGTGGTTTTAATCATGATATTATCTCTTAAATATATGTTGAATGATTTAAACCTAATATGGTCTATATCCTAGCTGGTGGTTTGAAGATGAGATGGTATTGCAATTAAACTGCAATTGGGATAAAGAGCAAACGAGATCAATATTTGACTCAAGTTGGATTGTTTTGTGGCATATTCCTATCCATACAATCCTATTTTTTGCTGGCAGATGGATGATGATGCATTTGATTGATGAGGTTTATTCTGCATGGGTTTCTATGCATGCAACATGCAAGGTATGGGTCAGCAAATAGTTGACAACTTCTGGTGCAATTATAACTCAAACATATCCTTATCATCTATGAAATCAAAGGTTTAGATTTCCGAGTCCTTGTTGGTGGAGGTCATCTCATTAGCCTTCTTAGTGAAATGAGGTGTTACCAGGTTACTACATTTGGCACACTGAAAGCCGAATTTGATATTGAATTTCACAGAACTAGCAACCTTGTCTTCAGGCTCTAGAACCTAAAGGCCAAGACTTTTCCTTCCTTGGCCACCGTCGCGAGATCAAGAAGTCATCAGTGCGCCCAACGCCACATACATTTTACTCCCCAGCCGAACTCGGCCAATGAGTTGACACGCCCTACATTCAACCGAATGACATAGTTACCTCATTAATTATTCGGCCTGCGAGCCACGTAGGCTAGGTAACTTTTAGGGTCAACACCTTAATAGAATAATAATAGATCTTCAAGAGTCCTACAACTACAGGTGAACCACCTTAAATATTCCTCTTTTTGTGTACTCAGATTTCTTTTTGGGTTCCTTGTTTTATAATAGAGCTTCAAGAGTCCCAATGTCATCGTTGATAATAGTCTGACATAGCTAAATTACGTAAACACATGGTTACATACTTGCATATGATTTGTCTTCAGTAATGTTTAGCACCAAACTCTTCCCAACAACAGGATGCCCTCACGAATTATGAGGTCCATAACTTTGCAGATGGAGCCATGTACACTTGCAACCACTGAATTGCCCTTTTCATGTGCCTTTATGATATTGCTTGTTGTCTATGCAAAGTGGTTCTGGTCCATATGTTAGTGACATTCTGGATCTTTTAAAAGGATCGCGTCATTCAGACAGTAGTAAAGTTTAATCTGATTCCTGTCTAGGGCTCTAGTGGCTTTACCGTGAAGAAAACCGGCCAAGCTCTGGTTTTCGGTATATATGAGGAGCCCTTGACTCCAGGACAATGTAATATAATTGTGGAGAGGTTGGGAGACTACCTAATTGATCAGGGCCTGTAACTCATATCATCGTCATGATTTTCATATTCTCAGTCTCTCTTTTTCAGCTCGCATACAGTTGTTGGTTATATGGTTTTGAACTAGCACTGCTAGTAGTGTTACTGAAAATAACTGTGTGCGGACGGAAGGATTGTCCTTTGGTGTTATAGGATTTGTTCATTTCTCCGATTTTCGTGTTTTCTTAATTTGTGTATTTATTCACTTTGCTTTTTATTTGCTTTTGATGTCTGAGTATCCTTGGATTTCACCTTATTAAGATGTGGTAAAAATTATTTTTTCTCTGCCAAGGGAGAAATGTTCTTGTATTATATTTGCGATGGCAGAAAATCTTAGTGTATAATAGACTCCGAACCGCAACCAAGTATTGGGGCTAGTTTAACAAAAACGAGCCTCCGTGGAGATTGGAGAATAACTTGTCAATGTCCAACTCATCTCCTCTTGGCAGGCCTGTGCCCATCTGTCGACATAATTGAGCAATGTGATCCAAGTATTCGACAAAATGCTAAAATGAATTATACGGTAGTTGACTCGTGTGTTTGATTCATGTCATGCATTACATTGCGTTACTGAATTTAGTGCCATAATCTCAAAAGGTACACCTTATTCACCATGGGTAAGTAGCAAATAACGAAATAGAACAAATACAAGCTAGTTCATGAAAAAAAAAATTATTCTGACTTCATCCTTGAAACTGACTACTTCTCCCACGCACTTAAAATATGTTGAAGAAAGACACAAAATAATATAAATTAGTAGAAACCCTTAACTCCATGTGACCATCGTAAACGTATGATATTGATGGGTGGGTTGGGTTGAAGGTGGAAAAATAAATATGGATGGATAAAGGGGAGGGAGATAATGGTTGGTAGGCCACGGCCGCAAGGAAGGACTAATTCTAAGTTGATGTGAGAAGGTTCCTTTGCCCGTCAAGTCCTATCTATAAATCTTTTATATCGATTGACCTTATCAAGATAAATATGGAGCTCAAATTTTACAAGGACCTTGATTTCTCATGCGATGAGACACAAGAGGTGACACTTTGTTTAGTGATCCGAATAGTTTATATTATAATTCATGTATTTGTATATCATTGTTATACAAATTCAAAACCACAAAAGCGTTCAATTAAAGTGAAGAAAATAGACGAATATAGTGCTTGAAAGAAACACTAAAATGACTACCATTTAATCGAACATTTATATGGTTTCTTGCGTTGATGACTTTTTGGTAAAGATGATCTTTGAGAGAAAACCTTAAAAATAAACGGTTAAATTATTGAATTATAAGTGGTTTGGATCCTTAAAGAATGTTACAAAGTGAGCCTTACAAAATAGGTGTTAAAATGTGTGTAAAAAATGAGCGCTCTCTGATCCTAATCCCTATATATTCTACATTAATATTTAGGATGATTACAGACACCCCACAATTTATTAAACATGTTCACTTAAAATTTTTAATATTATATGACTTGTACGCACAAATATGAAATAACTATTTATGCCCTACAAGTTTTTATGTGTTTTGTTGGTTCACCCATGTCTAATGTGAGATAACCTTACACGTCAAATCATCTTCAAACTCTCAATACTCTTCTCACCCTTGATTGAAGAAAGATGTAAATAATCACACCCCGACAATACTTTTCAAGAGAAAACAAAGAGGCGAGTTGTATAGCAATATATTTTATTACGTGTTATAATATGAATGAATTGAAAAAATTAACCTAGGAAAAGAAAACAAATTAATAAATAATTGTCGAAGCCTTTTTATGGGAAAACTCTAATAGCTATTAACTATATATTGGGGTGTCTAAGTGATCAAGAACAATAAAATCTGATTAAGTAACTCGTATGAATGTTGATAAGGAAGTAGGTTAAGGGGATATGTTGGAATAAGTCCATACCTATCCAAACAATGTGTCCTAATGTTGGTACATCGAGAACAACCCCACTCTTAGAACGAGTTAATCAGAATCATTGAAAATTAGACAATATGGTCCAATTAAAGGTGACTCGGGTAGGTACGTGGGTGGTTGCTTGGGTGGCTAAAAGGATATAGAGCTTATCCTCTTTTTTTCGTACCATAACATAAGTCAATTATTTCAAACCATGTGTGAGAAGATAATGAAGAATCTTAGGATAAGGCAATGTATGAAAAGGAAACAACCAGGGCAATGAGCATATTTTCTTAATTTTATTTAAAAAAAAAAAAAGAATTGGGAGACAGTGGAGTACATGGATTCTTACATGTTATATAGATTAGCTACTGGTCCACATTTACCCAAAATTTAAAATTAAGAAAAATTGTCAATTGCATATTTAATTTATTTTTTAATATACTTGCATTCATGTCTCACTCACTGCGAATATTGTATTTCCGCCACATAAATTTTATAATTAGAACAGTTCAATTTCTTAATCTTCATTTGATGATTATTCACAAAATTTAAATCAAAGATTTAGTCATGCAAATATTTCAAATAAATGGACGATCATGATATGTTACTTGGTATTCACACTGTTGATTTATTCTATACATTTGGATTGGAAGCATAAACAATATCATATTTGGTTAATTTTTATGTGGAGATGATTTTCAAATGAAAATGAAGAAATGAACGATTCTAATTTTAAAATTATACAATGAAAATACGTTATTCCCAAAAATATGAAGCATTATCCTTTTTAACTTTTTAGATTAAAAACCAGTGTATGTGGTTGCTTGCTTACCCAAAAATCATAGAATTTCCATGTAATCGCCTGTCATAGGTATACACCTTTATAGGAACCAAGCAATCTAATCCACAAACTCCTTATGTACATGTGTTATATATTCTTTGTATATATACATATATGCCCCAAAAGAATGTGCCGATTAGCTCAAACTTAAATACATTTACATGAAACTTCTTTGGAATTATTATCCATAAGTTTCTTTTGTTCTTCTCTTCTCCTTCTCTTTTTCTTTACCAAGATCTATGGGTGCAGGTAGTAAAGAACAAATGCTTCGAGGTCCATGCTCGATCACAAAATATGACAACTACACAAAAAGGGAAGATAGCTGGGTAATCATGGAAGGAGATCATGATGATATGTACGACACAACATCCTCGACGTCGATTTCGAACAGATCATCGACATCTTCATCGGACTTAGTAGATGATGCATCTTCATCATCAATGTGGTCGTCATGTTCTTCTTCCCTTCATTCTCATGGATCGTTGTTCGACTTGTCAGATCTCATGGATCAGCTACCCATCAAGTAAGAATATAGAAAAAGGAAAAGCCATTTCATAAAAAATATATTTCTAATTTCTTTTCCATTAATTTATAACCACGATATATGTTTTAGGTTTGGGATGTTGGATAGTTTTTGCATTCAGATATTATTAATATATTTCCAAATTTCCGTAAAAGGTTATATTATGTAATAAAAAAAAATTGTTATTAGCACTCCAAAATTCTCATTCTGCACCATAAACTTTCTATATGTAGAAGGGAAAATACACTTGTGAGGAGTGCACAATGAGTTTTGGAATGCCAATAACAATTCTCATAGAAAAATGAAACGTATAATTTAATTAGCATCATAATTTTCCATTTGATTAAGTAGGCCAAAAAAAAAAAAAATATTAAACTAGTTAGTTAGGGCAGTATAATCGCTCTCTTAGACTCAAATTTAAATATGTCTTACCATATATTCCAATTGTTTAGAATATCGTATGTCAAGAGATTTGTTAGTATTTTGATAAGTTTCTTATGATATATGTACAGGAGAGGACTTTCAAAGTATTTTGAAGGCAAGTGCCAATCCTTTACATCTTTATCAAAGGCCAAGAGCATTGAAGATCTTGCAAAGAAAGAGTCTCCATATAAACAAAGAAAGGCAATAAAAGCAAGCAAGAGCTATGGCGGTGGCTTGAGTTCTTACAGATCGTGCACACTTCCGAAGGCCACCATTTCTAAGAGTAAGAAGCCATCAACTACTACATCTTTTTCCAGCAGATCTAGAGGCAGCTCTTTCGGCATAAATAACAATATGCTCCCTCGAATTCCAGTAAGAAAGTAGTTTTACATACGTACGTGTGCCGGTGTGCACGTAAACTACACAGTGTATACTTGTTAATATATTTCTTTTTTTTTGGGTGGAAGTATACTTGTTAGTATTTTGAACGTCTCCCGTCTGTGGACCTTGCTACTGGCTTTTACACAGAAAAAACAGATATTATATTTGTTCTTCAGCTGCGTATATTAACATCTAGAATTTAGAATATAGGCATAGATTCCAAGCATGATCTAAGAAAAAAGGACAGAAGATTGGGATGAATCTTAATTGAATATACATTAACGGTTTGTCTCAGAAAGCTCAACCTCTATAAATAGGGATGACAATGGAGCGGATTGAGTTTGCTTGCCTCCCATCCGGGAAATCCCCTAACTATCCCCCCACCCCCAGGGAATGGATTCCCAAAAAGGATCTGGTTCTCCATATCATCCATAAAAGTTTGATTTAAATGACAATACTTCTTTCCAATCTGGAAATGAGGTCTTCTCTCCTCCCCGCTATTTTACTGTACAATAAGTATAATTGAAATTGTTTATACTCATTATCATCATCTAAAGGTTATCTCTAAAAAAATTTATTCAATTTGAAGAGCATTTGATCATCCACATGTGTCGAATAAATCAATGATTAAGATAACATGAGATGAACCCTCAATTTCTTTCATTCATTTACCATGCATGAATACCGCCTTTGATCAATATCACACCGACTGCCTTAGATCCTAAAAATGTTTTACTTATGGTGACTGTCAGCTACGCATATATACTATTGAGGAAACGTTTAAAGGTTGATAGATTACTTTAGGGCAAACAATTATGAATGCGGCAATCGATCGTCAGATCGCGAGTGAAATCGCGGGTTCATCAGATTGCAGTTGTGGTTCTGTCAGTGGGGTGGTCAGGCAGCAATAGTGGGGCAGACAAAATGAATGCGGCATGACGCGGTGGTGACCTGATCCGAGTAGCTGTGATCTGGTACAGCAACGGGCCAATTTTGGTGACAGGACGTGATGGATCAGGCAATAGTAGCGCGGGCTGGGATCTGGGTTGCAGGTTCCTTCAGTGCTGGGGTTTCAGGTATGCGGGAGGGATGCAAGCGTTTTGACAATGGCGTTTTCAGATGGTGGTGCCAGACGGGACGGAACTGGGTTCGTCAGGACGTTCAAGACAGGCGTGAGATGGTGGTGGATTCGTCATTGCGGAGGGAACAGGAACAAACACAGCGGTGGGCAACAGCAGGGGCAGCGGCTGGTCGCTTGGCGCGACTCCGGCTTCAGACTTTAACAGATTCTTTTTCTTTCTTGTTTTTTTGTTTTGGTTGTATAGACAACGAAAGGGTAACTCAAACCAGAAAACGAAACTGGACAAAAACATAGGCAAACTGATACGAACAAACAGAAGCAGATTAGATCTAAAAGAATAAAAAACAAGACTACAAAGTAATAAAAATATTATTAAACAACCAAGAATGTAGAAACGGCTACAAAACCTCAAAAAGTTACATCGTGACTAACTATTCTCAACTGAATAACAAGCACATTATTTATAATAAACTAGCCCTGACCCTAAAAGATACGAAACCAAAACCCTAATGAAGGAGTCCATCAACAAATGCGAGAGAGAAGAATGGATGCTGCAAAGGTAGGAAAAATGAAAGCCCATCAGCAAATGCAACTCAAATCCTTCAATTATCCACACCCCCTCTCTCGCCTTCTCCAAGTCCTATCTCCAAAGGTATGATCAACTTTGCTATCTTTGTATACGATTGTATACAATCATATATTGGTTGTATATGGAGAGGATGTGGTGGGTGGCTGAGACGCCAGAATGAAGGAAGGATGGGTTTCTCGGAAAAAATAGAGATTGAGAAAGAAAGTTGGAGTAGCAGTGTGGGGAGAGAGAGAAAGAAAGTGAGGGGTTGAAAGGGGTGGAGGTAGGATTTTGTTATGCTTACCATTCCTTCTCAAATCCTACAAAATCTCTTATTGAAGGAAATCTTTCAAAATCTATGGATTTTTTGAATACCTACAGATTTGCATGGACTCTATAAAAATCCTTTAAAACGCTGGTTGAAAACAAGTTTGTGTGTAAGCGTTGGTTCACTCTCATCTCCACACCTAATTTTATTGACAGCCTTTTGCGTCTCTGAATTGAAAAGAAAATGCTGGTTGTGCGCCCATTGATAGACCGCAATGGGGAGGAATTTCTTAACAGAGTTCAGTCCCTGTTATCTGAAGTGTTAACTCTTATGTTGTAAAGACTCCAGAGTTTCCATGGATTAAAAAACGAGCCAGTTGTGGTAGGCACGTATGATGACTTGATTTTGTGCGCCAATGGCTGGTATTATCAAAATGATTACTACCTACGCAATCCGTACGCCATGGAATGGGTTGCTCTTCCTCCACCCCCTACTCAATGCTTCAACATCGTGCCAGTGGGAATCATCTGCGAGAGGAGACCTTACTATAAGGAAAACTCCTAATGATGTATTTAACTTTGATCCTGATGGACATTCATACGATTTCAACGTGGAGATTTTCTCTTCAGAGACTGGCAAATGGAGAGAGTTAGCTGTATCATCCCCACAAGGAATTTTTATATGATAGTCTCGATAATATGAGCTTTGCATACAATGGAGTGTTGTATTAGTCGGTCACCGTGATGGCTATTTTCTGGATCTTGGGTTAGATCCATTCAATGATCATGAATGTTGTTTCACTGTATTTGATTACCCTGAAGGCGAGACGTGTGTAGTGGAGTGACCAAGTGTGTCTGGAGAGGTTGTGCGGATGAGTGACTTTCACTTTCACAGAGATACCAGAACTTTGTTTGGGATTTGAAAGAATAAGATCATAATTATAAGGTTGGGGAAGCTGGAAAATTGTGTTCGAGTAAACACGAGGTTTACTACCTAGACCAAGAAATGTATCCGGATGGTTTCACAAGTTGTTCAGATGCTACCTTTCGACCCAAGTGATGAGGATATTTTTTATCTGCAGGTGGAACGTTAAGAACTGAACTTTTCGTCTGGCTTACTTGACTTGATGAAATGACTTCAAGAAGAACATTGCATCGTTAACAACTGGGCCCAACGCAGAAATATCATTTGTTTACAGCTCTCTAAGGCTGCCAACAGCACGACTGAATCACTTTCAAATTCAACAACCATATCCTCACGATAAATAATAAAAGAGTGATGGTAGGTAGACCGATTTTTTAAAGGGTCATTTTGGTTCTGGTTCCTGATCAACCTAATTGTTAGACTGAAACCTTGTTTAGTTACATATATTGATCGAGGTCCTTAACATCATTTAAGGGACTTTACTTATGCATTTATGCATTTAATGTCCCACAAATTATGAAATTAAAAAAAATTCAAATAATATTTTTAAAATATAATAAATACTTAAAAATAAATATTGGAGTAATATTTTTCTTCACAAAATTATAGCAAAAAATAATGTACCCACATAATTATTAACACATTTTACAAAATAACTAATGATAGATTTTAAAACATAAAATAAATACATGTAATTAGCATGGGTGCATTTAGCAAAAATAAAAATGGGTACAAATAATACAAATAAAACTTTAAAAAATATGGGCATAAAAAGAAATTAATATATGGGTACAAATTAGAGATGAAAAGAAAATTGGTACAAATTTAAAAAGGGTTGCAATTAAATATGGGTACAAACTAAAAAAATATATATGAAAAAAAATTTAGTCATAAATATAAATATTTCAAATGTAACATTTCTAACACTAAATAAATATATTTAGAAATAAAAAAAATATTTTATTTATTGAAATAATTAATGACATTTATTAAAACCTAAGGACCTTGATAAAAAATTGAAATGGAATAAGGTTTTGATCAATGAAATAGTAAAAAGAGGGATGAGAATCTAATTTCTCATTTTTTAAATCACATTTGTAAATAAGTGTCATCAATAGAAATTAAGCACATTAATTAATACTTAATTAACAATTTAATTATTAACAATCACGTCATATGATTTACAAAATATGATTTAAATTGATATCTCCAAAAAAAAAAAAAAAAAACTCTATTCATGTTCGGCATTTGTCATTATGACTTCCTAACCTAGATAACATGGTTGGAGTAAAGATTTTATATAGAGACGCCCTGGGCTTCATGCCAATGGGACTCATCTGCGACAGTCCTTAGTTTAAGGAAGACGATCAGAGTGACACTGTGGACCTTAATGATAAGTATAGGTACAAGGTTGTGAGAATTCTTCATCCTAATGATGAGTTTAACTATGATCCTGATGGACATTTCTACAACTTCAAGGTGGAGATTTTCTCTCCGAGACGGGCAAATGGAGAGAGTTAGTTGTATCTTCCCCACAAGGAATTATATATGATACTCTCTATCATATGGCCTTTGTGTACAATGGAGTGTTGTACTGGTCGGGTCACTGTGATGGCTGTTTTCTGGATCTTGGTTTGGATCCATTCGCTGATCATGAATGTCGTTTCACTGTATTTGATTATCCTAAAGACGTGAATTTTGTAGTGGAGTGCTCAAGTGTGTCTGGAGGGGTTGTGCGGATGAGTGACTTTCACAGAGATATCAGAACTTTGTCTGGGATTTTGAAAGAATGAGATGATGATTCTACGGCTGAGGGAGGTAGCAAATTGTGTTTGAGTAAACATTAGGTTTATTCCCTAGATCAAGAAATGTATCCGGATGATGCAGAAGTCGTTCAGAGGCTAAATTTCGACCCAAATGATTCCATTTTTTATCCAGAGGTGGATGGAGATATCATGATGTGCAACATTCGTACAAGAAAGTGGTGAAAGATTGTAGAAAACACTACACTCGACCAACCATTGTGGCTGTACTCGTTCATGCTCCCCTGGTGGCCAACGCCAATTCGTAGCCTACGAAAGAGGGCTCCAGATACGGAATGACGGAGGAACTACGAGGACTAAACTAAAGCACGAAAATCTTATTTTCAGCTAGCAGTGCACTTGAGTGGCCTTGCTGCAAGTTGATTTGTTTCGCTTGGCTTTTATTAGTTTGTTTTGGATTTCTGGGTGCGTTTTTGGCCTTGCGGTACGTTGTGGGGTTTATAAGCCATTGAAGCGTTTTTGTATAGAACTTTTGGGGTGTTTCTAAGGGAAGATACCGAACATATTGATTCAAATAAAAATATAGAAATACAAATGAAGAACCAAATGCTTACAAAACATCAAATTCTCTATGACTAACTAGCATCACACAGCCAAAATTCTCCAGACACTCTTCAGTGGAAGAATGCTGAACTACAAAACGACCTAGTTGCTGTGTGTTATTGTGCATGTCAGAATGTAGATTTCCGCCCGGATGATTTATGGAGATGTGACCATTTTGTTGCGAAGTCTGCTTGATCGCCTCAGCGGAGTTGTAACTTCTCCGTCTTGATTGCCCGTCTAATTCAACACATAGAAGAACAACCAGAAATCATTAGTTTTGATGATATAAACACATCTTCAATTTAACCAAAAAATTTCTGCAACCAAAAAGTTCTCACCTTTTTGTTCATGACCTTCCGAGGCGTACTGAAGCTTCCGTAAGAGTGCAAATCCATTGAAGAAAACTCTGACACCGCTGGCTGCGCTTGAACAGAAACTGACCGAGCTTTGCTCCCCAACTTCTTTGAAGAAACAGAATAGTTGCTTTCTTCACCTTCTGTCACACTCCTTAAAGAGCTGCTGACCTCCCCGACCACAAGCTCGTCGAGCAATTCAACCGTCGGTGCCTGGCTATGGCCTGCCCCGGTTGAGTGCTTGGAAGACAGAGACATCCTTCTGAAAGATGAATAAACATGCTCAATGCTGTCGTCTCCTGTACTAGGAAGTTCCGAGTTGTATCTCTCTGCAATCACAGTCTCAGAATACGGCTTTGAGGGCGGAGGAGAAACGTTCCCATTGATTTTCTTCTGCTCTATTACCAAAGGTTTAGCAGAAGGACTTACCATCAGGGAAGAATCCTTTTTAGTAGTATTCCTTTGCTTAAAGTGGAACACCGACGCCAAGGATGCAACAATCACAGAAAATACGGAAACCCCAATAGCAGTTGTGTAAAATGTTTTCGATTTCATGAAATTGATCAGCTCCTCCTTCCAGTTCCCTTCTGCTTTTAAATCGGAAGCCTCATCAAAGCCTGTATCATTATCCATGGTCTTTGGCATAACAGGTTCAGCTGCCATGTTGGTGGAAGACTCTTCTGCTCCCTCCATTTTTTTCTCGACCATTCCATCAATTTGCTCCCCTCCAACCTTATCTTCTTCTAAAGCATTGGAAACATGAAACACTAAATTCTCATGATCAAAATCAGACATGGAAGGTCCAGCACCCTGCGACTCAGAATTCTCAATCATGGTATCAGAAATCTTTTCAGTATCTTCAACTAGTAGCACCACCACTTCACCCAATCCGTCGATTCCTACTTTCTTTTCTTCGATTTCTTCAGCTTGTAGCTCCTCTACCACTTCTCTCGTCTCATCAGCAAATTCTACATCTCCCAAGTTCTCATCTTCAACCTGCGCTTCATCCTCGATCTCTTCATCAATATGCGTCTCTTCACCTCGACCGATAACATCCTCAACCTCCATTTCATTAGCTCCTTTGACTATTTCCACGAAACCTGTATGTCTTTCTTCTTTTTGATCCCAGAGAGTACCACCACTTTCAAGTTTCTTCAACAATGAAGCTTCTATTGTAGTGTTTTGAATGCCACAATACCCATCTTCCACGCCTTCAAAGTGTCTTTGATGGTTCATTGGAGACATATGTGAGGCAAAGAGAACTATAACCAACAAAAGAAGCGAACTTTTTAATACCCCTTTCAATTTCCCGCCTTTCTCTTCCTCAACCTCCTCGCATTCCTCCTCATCGCTTTCCCTGCCTTCCTCGTCACTTCTCTCATTTTCTTCATCACTTCCCTCATTTTCTTCATCATTCAACTCAACTTCCTCATCTTCTTTCTCAAGAGGACCATCCTGATGAGGCGAAGCCAAAGAACTAGGAGTTGTAACAGCACCAACTTCCTCATCAATGGATTTCTGGGAATCAAACGAAGCACTTCTACTCATACTGAACCCAACACCATTTTCTAACCCGAGAAACAACTCTTGGCGCCTGTTCGGCTTGTAGCGGAGGAATTGAGGCCTTGGAGAAAGATAATTGGTTACCGGGTCATATGGCCTTGAAGACAAATCGTCAGAAAGAGTCTCATCAACATCATGGGATTGAAAACTTGGAGGGGCTTTTGGCAAGGCTTGAGACAAAGACTCACTAGCATTATCAATAGCTACATGGGATTTTTCAACATGGGTATTTGAAAAATCGGGGTCCGAGGCCTCGTTTCTTTCCCCTAAGATGTTCTTTCTCAAAGCAGTAGCCTTGGATTTGGAAGCTGCGGAAATAGTTGGTGACATGTAGTTCTTTGTCAATGGTTTCTTGGGGCTCTGCAGATTGGAGTTGCCCACTTGCTGGTAATATTGATCGTTTTCGTCTGCATATTTCACATAAACACAATTCTTGATACAAATACTAAAACTAAAACATCTAAAGAATCATAACACTTCTAATGCTTCATTTTGGATACTGAGAAAACAGAAATTGCAAATGGAAATTGTATCTTGATATTCAAAACCAATCTTCCGGGCAAATCAAAACTACAAAATTAGAGAGAGAGAGAGAGAGAGAGAGAGAGAGAGTACCAGATGTAGAGGGCTTCTGGGTTAGAGGGCGCTTTGGGGGTGTCGATGAAGAAAGCCTCCTCCGTTCCTTACCAGAAGATTTGACCTCCATTTCTTTCACTTTGTTTTTCTGGGTAAATTTTTTCAACAGATTTAGAATATGTGAAAGTTTCTGGAGCCCGGAATATGATATCGAGAGGGAGAGCTTTGGGGATGAAATTGGATGAAGGTAGAGCGTGGAGATGCGAAATGACCGTTGGAGATTATTATAACGGGGCAATTAGATTCAGTTTCAAAATCCAACTTGTTTTTTAAATTTTGAATTTTCTGACCGTTGGAATGCCTGGTTTGCAACGGTACCAAAAGTGGTTGGTGAATGGTGGATGTCAAATCTGACGTGGATGATAGACACCAAAGTGATATAGGTAGATAAACACCAAAAATAAAAATAAAAATAAAAATTATTTTCTTCACATTTTAAAATAAAAATAAAAATTATTTTCTTCACATTTTAAAATAAAAATAAAAATTATTTTCACACACAAAGTATGGAACATATGCTAGTGAGTCTATGAGAGGATGACGTTTTGTTCACTTATACCACGTCACCCTATGTTCCCCTTATTTTCGCTTTGATTAGCTACGCATGCTGGTTAGCCTCCCTTGGCTTTCTGTAATCTTTTTGGCTTCATTATGAATTTATTTAGACTTTAAAAAGAAAATAAGAAAGAGCTTTAGAATTTAAAAAATATATATTATAAAAGGGATAAAGTAAAAAAAAAAAGATAAGGAGACGAAGAACCAAACACAAGATTGACTAATGCAATCTCCTTCTTTAAACCAATCAAATGTATATTGATCATCTATGTGAAAATATCACATTTAATTGGAAAATTCAATCAACAAATGTTGAAGAACATTTAACTGGCCAAAAAAACACATAAAGAGAAGATATTGTGAGGGAAAAACCAGAAAAGTAAAACAAACGGTTTGGAAGCCGGAGAAGAAAAAAAAAAAAAGAGATTTAAATTTCTAGAATTAATCCTATAATTAATAACAAGATAATAAACATTAATTACAAATTTACAAAAATTCGGTAACTACTTTATTAGTCAATTTAAGGTAAATTTGGCAGGAAAATACAAATAATCTGATGTTGACAATGAGTCATTATACCTAATAGGCTAATAATGGCTCACAAAATTGTACTTATATTAAGTTTTTCCCTTTTTTTTCCTTTCTTTTTTGGTTACATTTTTACCTTTTTTTTTTCTTTTCCTTTTTTGGGATATATGTCTACACCCACCACCGCCACGGCCCCCGTCACCATTTACCAACCCGTACTAACTATATTTTCATTTTCTGATATTGGTAGCAATTAAGTTTTTGGGATAATTGATTTCAGAAACTGATTTCGAATTAAACTACCATATATTTTGTCTTAAAGATGCAAAATTCTATTAAAAAGAGAAAAACTTGTTGTGACCAATTTACTAAGGGAGGGAGGGAGGGAGAGAGGGAGGGAGAGAGAGAGAGGCATATGAAAATTGTGGGATGTATTTCTCTTATGCTAGTTCTTTTATTTATGGTAAACCATGAGGAGAAAGAAACATGCCCCCAAGTAATACAAAGCTTAATAGTAAAGAATCACTAGAATAAAGGGTATTCCTAAACTCAACCTATCTAGGATTTACACAATCAAATATGTGCTAAATATTAATTACAACACTCCCCTTGAGTGTGTAAAAGCTCAAGTAAAAATCACATCAGATCTTACAAAGATAGTTGATGAAGTCGTCTCGTCAGCACTGATAGAGTAACACCCTAGTCTCAAATAAGAAACTTGCATATGAAAATAAGTCTCACAAAACCCTGTTATGGTGAAACTCATATTCTAAGGAAAAAAGGTGAGTTAATGTAAAGTCAAGTTTAAATGTCTACTGAATGACACAAGGGTATGACCATCGCATGATAGGTGCCTCATTAAAACCTATACAATTAGCAAAAATCTAAAGGAGAAAATGCTCCTAATTGTAGGGAAAAATAGTACATCAAGGTCAAGTGAGTATACTTCAGGATACTTCCCTGAGTTTGACATAATTCTAAAGAAAACTAACAATGTTGTAAATCAGAAAGTTTACGCATACTAATTCCTTGAACAAGCTTCAGAAAAGTAGACTTTGACATTCACTTGGTGAAGAGGTCGGCTAGGTTGTCTTAGGATTGGGTATGCTTGACTTCAATCTTTTGATGTTCTTGTTGCTGATGGAAGAAGAAGAACTTCGACGCAATATGCTTGGTGTTGTCTCCTTTGGTGTATCCTTTCTTGAATTGTTCGATGCATGCGGCGTTATCTTCAAAGATAGTTATGGGAACGACAACGATGAAAGAAAGGCACAATTGCTTCGAATATGCTCAACAATATCTTTCAGCCATAAACATTCACGAGCAGCTTCACGTAAGGCAAGAATCTCAACATGGTTCAAAGAACCTAATTGAAACTAAGTTCTGTTTGGTTGACCTTCAAGATATTGTAGTGTCTCCAAGGCTAACCCGTTTGAAAACATGCCTTGTGCGGATCAAATAAGTAACCTACGTCAGCATAACCAACTAGGCAAACATCATTCCAAATACCAGGGGGTGTAATCTATTATGAGATACATATATGGATACAATAGGCTCAAATCTGAAGTACCCTTAAGCTAACGAAAGATGTCTTTAACACCTGTCCAATGTCTGTGTGTACCTTGTTAAAAGATTACCAGCAAATGAGATGTTTGGTTTGGTGGATTGAGCTAAGTACAATAAAGCACCAATTGCACTAAGGTATGAAATTTCGGGCTCCAAAGCCTATTCCTCATCATCTTTAGAACGGAAAATATCTCGGTTTTGCATCTAGCATTTGGACAATAATAGGAGTACCCGAAGCTTCATTTCATCTTCGTTAAAGCATCGCAACTCCATATGGATGTAGTTTGATTGATAAACCAGAATACCATTTGAACAATGCTCGATCTCCACGCTGAAACAATATCGAGTTTTCCGAGAACTTTCATCTCGAATTCTGACTTTAGGTGCGCAACAGTTTTCTCAAGCTCTTTAAGAGTCCTAATGAGATTTATGTCATCAACATAAACTATAACAATTGCAAATCCATAATATGACTTTTTAATAAACATGAATGGGCAAAATTCATTATTCACATATCCATAACTAATCAAATGGTCACTCCAATAGTTATACCACATTGCCCAGATTGCTTCAATCCGTAGAGTAATTGACTTGATCTAATCAAAGGGGTGCTCTATAGTTTAGAACTATTTGATACAGTCAATGTAAGTCATTTAGGAACTTCCATTTGATTTTTGTATCAAGATCCTTGTAAAGATACACAGTTACCATGTCCATGTGCTGCATATTCAATTTTTCGAAAACTACTAAACTGATAAAGTAGGGGGAACATTGTGACATCTAATACAGGAGAATAAGTCTCATGTTAAGCAATCCTAAAGCATTGAGATAAGCCTTGCGCTATGACGAGTGCCTTATATCGCACCATTTCATTCCTCTCATTATGTTTCCTTACAAAATCTCATTTGTAGCCAACGAGCTTCACATGTGGAGGTGTAGGAAATACAAGCCCAAACACCTTGCGTTTCGCAAGTGAATCAAGTTAGACTTAGATTGTTTGTTTCCAGTTTGACCAATCTATTTTACGTCAACGTCATAGCTTAACATGATATCAGTAGCTACTGCATATACGAATGCATTGTCGACTATCATCGTATTCATATTCCAAACCTCATCCAAACTAGCATAATGGATTGAAGTCTCACGATTCTCAAGAGGAGGATTCGTCTCTTCAAGGATGCTTCTGTAATCTAAAATAACCTCATACATTAGATAGAATGAGTAGGCGATGGTCATACCGGTTTCACTAGTTGGTGCAATTGGTTTCTTCTTCCAAGGTTGTGAATCCTTTGAATCCGCAGGCCAGCTATGCTTCTAGGTAGGAGCAGATGATTAGCTAGCCACCATAGTATGGGATTAAGCACTAGGTGTGGCAAACCTACCTTTGAGGGTTGCCTAATATACGTTAATGGCATATCGCACTTTTAAGACAGTGGTCTAATGCCCGTTAGGTATGTTTATCTTTCCAGGCACATTTGCAAGCTGGTATATGTGATTTCATCACTTTCGTTAGATAGTAAAAGCATTCAACATGCTTTGAGCAACACTCTATAGATTTAAAATACGTTGCACTTCAATTTAGATTTTGCAGTGCGAAAATCTAAAGGAGACATAATGGGAGTTGTCCATTATAATACGTGTTTGTTCTTAAGAACGTTGACATTTTTATCTCCCCTTAATGGCGGAAAAACTGTCTCATAAAAATGACAATTCGCGAAACGAACAGTTAAGAGATCGCTTGTCAAAGGTTCTAAGTATAGATATAAGGAGAATAATGACCAACATAGATTCCCATCTTTATCTAAGAACCCATTTTAGTATGTAAGGACAGCGCAATTGGCACATAGACCACACAACCAAATATGCACAAATGCAAGATGGGGGGCCATATATCTAGTGACCAACTAAAACACAAATAAGGTTAGGTCTCGACTAGCCTGAGGCGGACCAACATGACTTCCTAAAGTATTACATAACTCTAAGTTACCGAAAGTTTGGTGTGCATGACAAAGTCCGAGCGATCAATTGAAGGCACTTAATGAACACTTATGTTAAGGCATTTTGGGTGTGAACATGGGATATAAGATGTCCAATTTCAATTCCAATAGGTATGCAATAGTTTTCGAAAGTTTTTAATGTGAATTATTCAACATTATCTAGTCCAATCGAATTTAGAGAATGCAGCATTACGTGTAGATTTTTTAGGCTGGTGAGCTCTTATCTTAATGATTTGAACTAGGAGTTTCAAGAATGCAATGTTGCGTGTGGACAAAAGGAACACATGTGACGAACATGTAGAAACATCAACCAATACCATAAAGTATCTAAATGCTCCATAATATGGTTGAATATGTCCATAAATGTCCTCGTGAATCCTTTAGGTACCGTTTGGTACGCAGATAAGACAGAACGGGACAGAACGGGACAGAACGGAATGGAACGGAACATAATAGAGGTTTCATGCTATGTTTGGTGTACGCTCAGGCTGGAATGGAACGAATGATTAAATGACAATCGTACCCTTCACAAATTACCCATTACTGGTTTCCACCTCTTCCTCTTCTTCCTCCACTCCCTCTCATAACTCTCATCCTCTCACCGGCTTTCCCTGGTACCCTTATGTTCTTCCTGTTTGTTTCCCCAGAAATTTTCCTTTCTTTAGCTTTCTCATAAACCCTTTATATGATCTGGTTTTTCTTTGTTTTGTTGTTTTTCTTCTTTGAACATAGAAATCAAACGCAAATAAAATTGATTTTTGTTGGGTTTTTGTCACTCAGTTTCCCAGAATATTTGAAGTGCGATCAAAGATTTCCCGGAAAAACAAGAGAACTCAAATTTTGAGTTCATTTGTAGAGGTAAATTTCAATTTTTAATGAATATTTTATGCTAACTGTGCAGAAATGGAGAGATCTTTGGAATTTTGATTAATTTTGTTTAATTTTCGAAGTGAAATTAAGGAAAAAGAGGATGGGTATTGTTGTCCAAAAAGTTATAATTTTGTGTTCCATGGGCTGGAACAAGTCGTTCCATGGGGAAGGTGGCACAAAAAATTGACTAAAATTTGTTCCACAGGACAGGGCGTCCCAGGAAAATTGGCATACCAAACCTGGGACGAATGAGTCCTATCTCACTACGTTCTCCCCATCCCACATACCAAATGGTACCTTAAAGAAAACCCTTAGAAAATAGGTTAGAGGGTCCTCTTGGATCACATGATTAGTTTTTCCAATGAATAGGCTGGGCATGTAAAGTTCTGCTAACCGTCGCCTAAACTTTTGGTTAGGTGATGCCCGTGTGAAGCTTTGAGGATACGACACATCACATGGTGGCTTTCAATGTTGCAGAGGTTGTCATGTACAATCCATTCAAAATGCGGTCCATCTTCTCATGGATATGCTTCTAACCATATTCGTAAGAAATTATGCAAATGAATTCAACTCCATTTTCTTCAGAGGTTTTAACATGATATTATTAACCCAAATATCTCAGAAGCTTAACAATGTTTTTCCAAAATAGGGTGAGTAAAGAGTCTATTTAATGGTTAATTCAACTGCATTGGACAAAATTGTAAGGACAGTGTCGTACCCATTAATCAAGATGGATGGGTTTGGAAAGGTTGTCAGATATGATATTTAGATATGAAGTTAGTAAAATAAATGCATTGACGCAAAACGATGTGTGTGGTTACATTATGTGGTGGACAACTAACATCTCAACAAGACATACCTAAGATTAAATTAATTGAATTGGGCACGTGTATAAAGAAATTTAAATTTCATTCATTCAGTTAATCATTCAAGAAATAATATCCATAAATTTAATCACCAAAAAATTAAAACAACCACCAAACAAATAATCCAAATAAAGAAAAAATTTCAAAACTTAACCAATAAAATAATTTTGGGGGGGGGGGGGGGGGGGGGGGGGTGTAGGTTTGGCCTATATGGGAAAGTCGGGCATATAGGACCATGTCTAAGAATTTATTCTTCCATTAGAGCAGATGCCCCTAAAGGCCAGATACCTCTTAGTAACTTCGAGATTCTCCACTTGAGTAAAACCAGGCTTAAACTTTTGACAATGTGAATGATACTCAGCTACAGCTTTAGTAGATGCTCGACAAACAGAGGACCAGTGGTTCTTCGAACCACAACAGCAACACATATCCGCTTCTATAGTGACAAGTGTCTTGCCTTTATTCTTGAAATTTAAGGCTTTGGAAGCGAGGTTGTCGCACTTTGGGGCTTTGTTTCCTTCGTTGGATGGGCCATTACTTTGTCGACCTTGGGCCTTTGACTTAGTGTTGGAACCTTGGTCGTGCCTACCATGCCTAGAACGTCGATTTGGCCATGATTTGTGTTGCCATGTGCTCCAGGCACATGAATTGAGCCATATTAGGTCTAGCGTGGTGATTTTCATCAACAACTAGTTTTCCTTTTAAGCAATTAGTAAGGCAAAGGTCAAATTTGAAAACTTTATAAACTTTTGTGCCCTATATTGTTGTTGTAGGACAATTTTGGTGGCATGGAAGGTTGAATAAGTCTTCTCTAGGAGATCTTGGTTAGTTAAGTCCTCTTTCCAGAACTTGAGAAGTAGTCAAATTTGACAAACTTCAAAATTGTTTTCATTCATAGGTCTAAAGTCTTGGAAGTGTAAATGTTGCTTGTCATCTCTTGATTAAGGCAATAAGGTATCTCTTTGATGATCAAATCACACTTCCAGAACGATCCATAAAGCCCTTGGATCTTCATCAGCGAGGTACTCCGTCTGCAGTGCGTCATGCATATGCTTTTGTAAGAGGATCATGGTAGTTGCTTTGTCAACTTTTCGCAAACTGGATATCCGTCTCAACTTCAATGTAGCCCTAAGATTCTTTGCAGTGAGGTTGCTTTATATCTTGGACCTACTTGAGGTAGTTTCTTCTAAAAGCTTTCAAAGCGATAAAGTCGAGTTTGTTCAAATTCGACATCTCATTATCAAAAAAAGGAGAATAAGATTGTGGTTAGTGCAATGGAGAAAAAAAAAAAAATCACCCATACACAAGGAGTAGAACATTCGGGTTCTACTAGACATGTTTTGGTTTAAACTTTCATGAAAAACATTTTTTCATTGGTGTAGTATTCAAAGAAAACTTCATATTTCTATGGTACCTATTTGAAACTTTGGGTTTCAATTTTATGAACTACAAGTACATAGGTTCCTGCAAGTAAATGTAATATATATATAAACACACACAAATAACATAGGTCTTCAAGGATTTTTATATCACAAAATCGTAAGAAAGAAAAAAAATATTTAGTTTGCTGCTGGGCTACAGGCCTGCAGAAGAGCACACGGGCAGAAAAGCCCAAAACCCAAAAAAAACTAAAAAAATAAGCAATGTAATTTTTCGGTGTGGTCTCCTGGACTAGGCCAAGCCAGAAGCCACATGGCTCTAGTTGACAGGCCGAGTGACAAGGAAGCCCAACAGGGGTCTCGGGTTTGATCCAGAACAAGCCCAGCAGAGCTGGGTGGGGTTTTAGCTGGAAAATCCAGCCACTCTATGTCATGGCCATGGTCTGGGTTCAAAATTGCTTGTGGCGAGTAAAGGGTTTCAATTGGAACTCTAAAACTCGACGGGAATGACGATTTCTCGACTTAAGGGTCCAAAACCGTGGGTTTTTCAAATTGGAATTCAATAAAAAAAAAAAAAAAAGATGTCGGGGATGACTTCAGGTCATTGAGGGCGGTGAACCACGGTGATGGGCTCGACTTCAAGCCAAATTAGGGGTGGGGACGGGCTGGGCCGGGGCTAGTAACGGGCCGATTCGAGCCTGGTCCACAGGTCTATTTACTTTTTTTTTCCCCCTTAATTTTTTTGTTGTTGAATTTTCCTCTGAAATGCAGCAAAGAAAACCTTGATGAAAAACAAATATGGGAAGTGCTTTCTGCAATAATCTAGAAGGCTATGGGCTTGAGAATGCACAACAGCACTACAACATCACATATTAGAGGAGTATTGAAGCACAAATTGTGCTTAGCAGCGCAAATTAATATTATTATCCAAATCCAAAGTCCAAATCCAAAATATAGAACATTGTTGTAATCTATCCATGGTCCCTAATAGAGTGCAAATTATACTATAATTGGTAATTAACATGTAATAAAAATTGTAATCTTCCTCATTCCCTGTAAGATGTTCGAGCACACTCAATGTATTCCTTTGCAGCTTAACTTCAACCCCATTTTTTAAAACCTTGTATCACCAAAAATTAACGGTTTAAAATATAAATCCCTAAAATGCAGAATAGGATAACAATGAAAATCCATACTTGAAACTCAAGTTTTGAAAGAATTTGGATAATAACAATAACAAGCCCTACATGCCAATGATGAGAAGGATTCCATACATGACACATGTAGTTAATTCTCAAAGCTTAGATTATGATCTAAATTACAAAATCGCAACCGAATAAACAGAACCCAGAACAGAATTTCTAATATAAAATATATTCAAAATTATTGAAACCAAAATAGAATAGAATAAATCAAAATCCCTAAATCTAGAAAAACCCTAATTCCTTAATTCCCTAAAGGCTAAAATTGAATACCTTGTGGCTTTGAAATGGACTGGTCGGAACTCACGACTGTGAGGTGGTGGTCGAAGTTGAGAGGAGCAGATGGTGGTTGTTGGAGACTCGAAGTCGAAAAGAGTAGATGGTGAGGAGGAGAGCCTCCGAGTTTAAGAATCAACGAAGACGATCTGGGAGAGAGAGATCGATAGGGAGGAAAGTCTCCAAGTTTAAGAATCGATGAAGAAGGTCAAGATTCGACAAAGAAGATTGAGGATTGAGGAGAACCAAAGAAACCGAGAGAGGAATTGCAGAGACCCCGTGTGTGTGAGAGAGAGAAGGAATGAAAGTATATGTATACGGTTGGGGCCGAGGGCCCATGTATACTCAGAATTGGACCCATCCCGCCCCGCCTTATACTTAGACCCGCCCTGCCCCGATCCATTTCGTGTATCAAATATAAGGCCCCGCGCCCGAACCTGCTCCAAACCCGTCCCAAACCGTAGGTCCAAACCCGTTTGCCCACCCTAGGCCAGACTCGTGGTGGTCCATGTTCAATGAGAGGAACGATGCCAAAACAGCGTCGTTTAGGGTTTTGGGTGGAGTAGTTTGGCTCCAAGGCTCGACAGCGCAGCTCGCAGCTCGACTGAGCTGCGCAGACTGCAGGCTTGGTGTGCAGCTCAGCAGCTTAAAGCCATAGCTCGTGCGGGTTGAAGGGTAAAACTAGGGGTGGGTTCAAAAAATCGAAAATAAAAAAAAACCGAGAACCAAACCGGACCGAGGCCGAAAAAAACCGAACCGCAAAAAAACTGAACCGAAATTGTCAAACTGAATTGAACCGAATCTGACCAGTTCGGTTTCGGTTTTTGAGGCTCGAAAACCGAACCGAACCGAACCGATATATATATATATATTTTTAATATTTATAAATAGTTTAGTCATACAATCATAACAAAACAGAACCTGTTGCCAAGTTGGTTTCAGTGAAACTTTACAAGCTGGAGGCATGGGTTCGAACCCTCATGCCTCCAGGATTTGTGAGATTTTTTTTAATTTTTTAATTTTTTTTAACAAAACCCTGTAACGCGGTGTAACCCTAACCCTCATCCTCCTTATTTTTCATTCCCCTGGCCTCTTCTCTCTTGTTCCCTGCCTTCAGTTTAGAGTTCTTTCATGAACCCTAAGGCCTAAACCCAGTAGTAACCATTTCGCGAGCCTGAGGCCCTGAGCCTTCTCTCTCTCTCGCTCTGTTTCTCTCAATCTCTCAGGCGACATGCGACAACGTAACCTTTTTCACTCTCAGTCTCTCATACCTCGCCCTCGTCGTCAGTCTCTCTCTCTCATCTCGCCGTCAGATTTTTCTTGCCGTTTCAAGTCTCGACAGTCGACAGCAAAAGGTTAGCCTCCTATCTCTCTCTCTCGATCTTCAACTTCAATCACTCTTTGTCTCTCTCAAACTCTCTGTCTTTCTCAGTCTTGAATCTCAGGCGATCGCGAGTTCGCGACCGGCGGACCTTTCTCACTCTCAATCTCTCACACGGTCACACATTGCCCTCGCTGCTAGTCTTTGATCTCGCCGTGAGCTTCTTCTTGCCATGTCGACTTCGAGTCTTGAGATTGCAAAAGGTTGGTCTCATACTCTCATATTTGGGCTTCTGCTTCTGCTTACCGATTCTGGGCTTCTGCTTCTGCTTTTGTTTCTGCTTACCAATCATTAAAACTGCATGCAGAATTAGAGAATACCCATGTTTCAGAAATTGTAAATTTGTAATATTTGATTAATTATTCTTTGTCGTGATTGAAGATTTTGATGGTTTTCTGGGATTTTGAGAACCTGTTTATGGTTGTGGGTATTGCTTTGAATTTCAGAGAATACCCATGTTTCAGTCTTTCAGAAATTGTAATATTCGATATGTTCTTTCCTTGTTAGTTATACATGTTGATTTTGATTTGATGTTAAAGTTATTAACTGCATTAGAATGAATGGTTGGTTTGGGTTAAACTAAGTCATTAATTGCATCAGTAAAACTGTGCTTATTGTAAAACTGTGCATCAGAAAGTGAATTCTTGTTCTCTGTTGCATCTGAATGGTTCTTTCCTCTTCATGTAAAACTGTGCTTGTTGTGCCTATCTGGTAGATATGTTAAACCAGACTGGATATTACAAATTCCACATAGAAAATTAAAAAGAACATAAATGTAAACCAGACTGGATATTACCATCCTCAGATATTGTAGAGTAGAAGTCTAAAAGATAGAGATGGAGAGAGAGATGGATGTTGGAGCTTGGAGATGCGGAGAAGATGGGGAAAAGACGCTGAAATGTTTTCATTGATTTGTGTACGAATGTACATGTCAATATTTGATGTTAGTTTCTGTTTGCAGTTATTTTTGGGTTAACGAGGTTTTGAATAATGGTCAACGGTCAGATTTTGTGAGGCAGGTTTAGTGTTAAGTGGATTTTACATATCATTTGATATATGCTTGATTTCATTTGGTTTATCACGGTATACACCTCATAGGCCTGTTCTATCTTATTCTTGCTGCATTTTTGTATCATTGGCCTTGCTGCATTCTTGCTGCATTTTTTCACTTTTATACCAAGGGAACCGAATCTGCACCAATTTACTTTTGTATAAGTTTGTAGTACTAACTACTATCCTCTTATTATTTTGTGTGAATTAGATGAAATCAAAGGCGTCAAAGGTCTCAAGGGCCTCAAGCTCAAGTTCAAACTCAATGAGATCAAAATCAAATAGCCCTCAGGATCAAACAAACTCATCTTCGAGTATACCATCGGAAGTAAGTAGTCATATCTTTCTATTACTTTTGCCCTTGTGTTTAATAATTAATTCATTAATTGTGATGAATCTCTTATTTGAAAAATTAATTGTATGATTCTCTTATTTTAGATGGACATTGTTGGTGAATCAACTCTGCCTCAAAACACCATGGTGGCACCTTGACAAACTCCTAGTTCTTTTGGTGGATCCGGAAATCCCGCCGATGCAACTCCAAAAGAAAGTGACCAACATGACCAAGTAAGTAAAGAAGAAGCTCTTTTGGAATCATTAAAAAGTCATGAAAGGTCTACAGTTTGGGAGCATTTTGAAAGAAAAATTGAGGGTGGTAGAGTTAAGGGGTTGTGCAAGTATTGCGCTCAATCATATATGGCCGACCCAGATAAAAATGGTACAACCAATTTAAGAAACAATATAGCAAGATGTAGAAGTTACGATCCTAATAAGGAAATATTTGCCGCAAATAGGCAAAAGATCTTAACTTTTGCCAGCACAAAAGATAAGTTGGAAGCTATAGGATTTTCTCAAGAGGAAGTAACTAAGGCTTGTGTTGAGATGATAATTATAGATGAGTTGCCTTTTACTTTTGTTGAAGGAGAATGTTTTCGCCGTTTTTGCATGCAAGCATGTCCTATGTGGAGATTGCCTAGTCGTAAGACAATTGCTAAG
This sequence comes from Pyrus communis, assembly GCF_963583255.1. Classification (NCBI taxonomy): domain Eukaryota; kingdom Viridiplantae; phylum Streptophyta; class Magnoliopsida; order Rosales; family Rosaceae; genus Pyrus; species Pyrus communis. Next base: position 9,840,717 of record NC_084813.1, on the reverse strand, counting down.
GATGTACTTAGCTTGTTTTATTCCGAAAAGGATAAATTGAAGAGTCAATTGAAGACATTTAGGGTGTGTCTAACAAGGGACACATGGACTCCTATTCAACAAACCAATTATATGGTTCTCACCGCCCATTTTATTGATGATGATTGGATGTTACATAAAAAGATTTTGAATTTTTGTGTCATTCCAAATCATAAAGGAGAATCCATCGCTCAACTTTTGGAGGAATGTTTAGTGGAGTGGGGTATAAAGAAGGTGTTAACCATTACGGTTGACAATGCTTCCGCAAATGATTCCGGTTTAAGGGGCTTGGTGCACCGAATAAGTGGGTGGGGGATTCCTAATGCACTCTTGCATGATGGAAAATATTTGCATATGAGGTGTGTTGCTCATATTCTCAATTTGGTTGTGAATGATGGGATAAATTGTTGAATACGGCTATACAAAGCATTTGAAATGCGGTTAGGTACGTAAGATCTTTCCCCCAAAGGTTGGAAAGCTTTAAAAGGTGTGTTGAGAAAGTGAGAATAGAGAGCAAAGGGCTTGTGATTTTGGATGTCCCTACTAGGTGGAATTCCACATTTTTAATGTTGGAATCGGCTTTAAAGTTCAAATGGCTTTTGATAGATTAGAAGTAGATGATGGTCATTACCTTCCGTACTTTGTTAAAGACAATCATGATAATATAAGGGAGGGGCCACCTTCGATGGATGATTAGAGTGACGCGGGGATATTTGCAATCTTTTTGAGACCTTTTTATGAAGTCACTTTAAAAATATGTTGTTCTAATACTCCAACCGTTCATACTACTTTTGGTGATTTGTTTAAGATCAAAAGTCTCTTGCATGAAAACAAAGATGATGAACTTTTGTCTATGATCTCCAAGTTGATGCAAGAAAAATATGACAAGTATTGGGGTTCACTTGAGGACATGAATCAATATCTTTTTATAGCACTTGTGCCTGAGCCTCGCCACAAATTAGAGAAAGTCGTTGATTATTTTGAGATACAATTTGGTGAGGATGAAGAAAAGGTTGAAAGTGCCACAAATGGGGTGAAGGACTTGTTGATTGATCTTTACAAGATTCATGAAGATATGTCTTTGAGTACATAACAAAGTATAAGTGGTGGTGGTAGTTCTCAAACGACAAGAGGAGACTCTTCATCAAGCATGACCGACATAGAAAGAAAGTTGAAAGAAAAAAGTGAAATGAGAAAAGCAAAAAGAGCTCGGGTTGTGCATAATGATGTAGACAAGTATCTTTCCAATCCTAATGAAGGAGAAGAAGAGGAGAACTTTGATGTATTGAATTGGTGGAGAGTGAATGGGGTTTCTAAGTACCCAATTTTGGCACGTGTTGCAAGAGAGATCTTAGCTATTCCCGTATCAACCATTGCTTCGGAATCCTCGTTTAGTACAAGTGGACGGATAATTGATCCATATCGTAGTTCTTTAAGTCCAGAAATGGTGGAGGCTTTGATATGTACTCAAAATTGGCTTAGGTCCATTCATGTTGCATTACATCATGAGCCAACCATTGAGGAGATGGAGTTTTGTGAAGAAGTTGAGAAAGGTAATTTTATTTATTGCATTTGATTTTGTTAGATTATTTTAAATAACATTTTAATCAATATCTTTTCTTTTATTATTTATATGTACAAATGGCAAGCGGAAGTTCAAAAAAAGGTGATATGTTGCCCCCTAGGCCACCCAAGCGTTAGCAAGCAAATTGTCATTGAAAAAGTACGTGGATCACTCTCATTGTGGGGCACCTTCCAAAATCACTTCAGCACATAAAGAATGCTATTTTAGGTGTGGAAGACTTGAAATTTGGAATGTTTATTTTAGATGTGGAATACTTGAACTTTGATGTTTAGTTTAAATTTGGACTTTTGGAAGATTTAAACTTTGATGTTTATTTAACTTTGGACTTTGGAACACTTGATTATAATTGAACTTTGAATTGAATGTTTATTTTCATTGTCTTTGATTATATTAGAAATTTGGAATGCTTATTTTGACGATTATGTTGAAATAGGACTTATTACAAAATGGCTGCAAGTTGTTTTCGTATACTTTTTTTAAGCTACTTGGAAAAAAAAAAAAAAAACCGAACCGGGCCGAAACCGAACCGAGAAAACCAAACCGAATACAAACCGAACCAAACACAAACCGATAGAAAACCGAACCGAACCGATCCGAACAGTAATTTCGGTTTGGTTTCCGATTTTCGCAAAAAACCGAACCGAACGGAACCGAACCCACCCCTAGGTAAAACCCTAATTTTGCCTTTTTTTCTTTCTTCTTTCAAAATACAAATAAATACATTCGAAAAAGTAATGAAAACACAATTTAACCAGAATCTATAATTCGAAACACGTAAAAGTTGGGTTGATGCATGATAGTGAATGTTTATGCAATCAAGGCTAAAAAGTATCGACAATTAAGACTGTATTTAGAAGAACCTAGATTGCGTAATGATAATGGTGAATGGGGTTGTAGTAGAAAATACCCTTCAGATTCCTTAGCATGTTATCATTAGCGCAGCATCAAGAGTGTGTTGATAATGTGTTGTGGCCAATTTATTAAAGGAGGGTGCAGGCTTGCATCAAGAGAAAGAGAGCAAAATAAAGTGCAGGGAAATTGTAGCATGTATTTCCCTTATGCTAGTGTCTTTATTTATAGTAAATCATGAGGAAATAAACTTGCTCTCTAAGTAATACAATGTTTAATTGGAAAGAATCACTAGAATAAAGAGTATTTTGGTGCATTAGAAATAAGTGTAATAAAAACACAGATTATAAATAAATTACAGTTGATAAAATTTTTCATAGCCTCTTTGGGTCTGGAATGATTAAATAACCGTGGCTTGCCACTAAGTAAAGAAAATTTTCGGGGTTCTAGGAACTCCACGTCAGCTAGTGTTCCAGCCAATTATTGTTTGACATCTGGGTTTTTTTTTTTCTATCTCACTGAACAAACTTTTAAATGCTGAAATGTTTGTCCCAGGACAAAAAAGCTAAACGAAGTTAAACTTTTCAAATCATCTTCTTCCTCGTCCGATAACCCATACCCATAATTAAAGTGTTCTTGTTTTTGTTGGATTTGTGATTAAAATCGACAAATCACCTCTATATCATTTTGTTTTTGGTGTAAAACCAAGAAAATAAAAGCTAACAAATCAAGAGACAAAGCCTTCCAATTCCAAAAGAAACCTACAATATAGACAAGATGGAGGAGGAGAAACAACCATAGTTGGGCAAGAAGCATCACCAGTGATAATCATAAATTTCCTGCAGATCTTTTCAGAAAATAAGGACTGATACTTGAGTATATCCCTACAATGAAGGAGAGACCATTGAATGTCCAAACAACTATACGATAGTAATATGAAACATATCGGCCTCTTCCCCTTCTTTTTTCAGCGACAAAGAAGATGCTCATCGGAAAATATAGTAGATGGCTAACAGAGAACAGAACGGAAAGCAAGAAATTAATAGATGTTTATTTCTTAAGTTTTAGAAATAAATCATTTGCAGGAAGCTTGTCACTCAAGTGGTATGCTTACACTCGAGGTCTTTGTTTCAATTTCTCTTCCCCGTTATCGTTTGTATTAAAGTAAGAAATTAATAAACCATGTGACAATTTATTTCCTCATCCCCTCACCAGACTCCTGGGACAACAGAAATTTCTCTTGCTCATATCCATTGTCAGTTTATGGCTGGTGGGCTTACCAATTTGGGCTATGATTGAACTTGGGCCTTAGTCGTTGGGATTGTTTCCCCTTAAGTTGCCCACCTTCTTTCGGGAGATTCTAGGTTTTGTTATAAATATGTAAAAGTTAGAGAGATAATATTTTTAGTGATAGATACGAGGCAGATGTAAAGTACCACACTGTAATTATAACTTAAGTGAATGACAAATAAAGAGAGAGGAATGAATACGGATGTTATTGATTTTATTTTCTGTCTCTTTTGATTACAGTCGAGTGCTCTATTTATAGAGCAACTCGTATTCCTACATTTGAAATTTACAACACCATTTTTGACAATATGATATCCTGCATCCCCAAAGTCAGTTTTCAATTTGTATGGGCATTGAAAACTTCTACCAATGCATTGTGGGCATTCATTACCCACCAGTCTTTTCAACACTCCCCCTTGGATGCCCATATATGAACGTCAGTTGCCTCGTTAAAACCTTGCTTGGAAAAACCCAGTGGGAAAAAACCATAGCGAAGGAAAAAGAGTACAACTTTTCTTGGATTGTTGATATAGTGTTAAGTATGCTTATGTTGCCTCGTTAAAACCTTGATAGGAAAAATCCAGTAGGAAAAATCCTAATCGAAGGAAAAAGAGTACAACATGCATGTATCATGGGTGCTCCCCTTGATATGTATCTCCCTCTGATTCCGCATTCTCCCAATTTAGCTGTTTTGTAAGTCGACGTAATCAGATGCTTTGCACTAACCTTTGAAACGTGCATTTTGGTAGAGATTTGGTGAGCAAATCTGCCAGATTTTCATTAGAACAGATTTGTCTGACCTCAATAACTTTAGCCTTCTGAAGCTTATGTGCACTGAAAAACTTTGGAGATATGTGTTTAGTCTTATCGCCCTTGATGAATCCTTCCTTCATTTGGGCAACACATACTGCATTATCTTCATGAATGACAGTTGAATTGTCTGTCTTCGAAGTTAGACCACATGAATTTCGGATATGATGGATCATTGATCTTAACCAAGAACATTCACAACTTGCTTCATGTAAAGCAAGTATTTCTGAATGATTTGAAGATGTAGCAACTAATGTTTGCTTGGTTAAGTGCCATGAGATTGTTGTATCTCCATTCTTAAACACATATCCAATTTGTCAGCGGGCTTTATGCAGATCAGAGAGAAAACCAGCATCTGCATATCCAACAACGACTTGGTCATTTGTGGAGTTCTTTGAGTAGAAGAGACCCATGTCTGTTGTCCCACGAAGGTATTGCAATACATCTTTGATACCCTTCCAATGGCGAATTGTTGGAGCAAAGCCATACCTTGCTAACAAGTTAACTGAAAAAGCTATATCTGATCTAATATATTGTGCTAAATACAACAAAGCACCTACTGCACTCAGATATGGTACTTCTGGACCAAGGACCAGTTCATCATCTTCTTTTGGACAGAATGGATATTTCTTAATGTCCAAAGAACAAATGACCATTGGTGTGCTGAGTGGATAAGCCTTGTCCATACCAAATCGCTTCAGAATCTTTTCAATGTAAGCTGATTGGTGGACCAAAATTCCACTAGCACAATGCTCGATCTGCAGGCCGAGACAATATTTTGTTTTTCCAAGGTGATAATATTTTGTTTTTCCAAGGTCTTTCATTTCAAATTCGCTTTTCAGATATTCAGCAGTTTTATTGAGCTTTTTAGGAGTTCCAACTAGGTTCATATCATCAACATATACTGCCACTATAGCAAATCCAAAATTGGATTTCTTAATGAACACACAAGGGAAAATGACATTGTTAATATACCTGTAAACACAAAAAATTCCTGAAACAAGAAACAAGAATAAGTGTACAAAATATATTTTGTATTAATGATTTTGGGGTTACAATCTCTTTGTAATTTGATCCTCTAATTCTATCTTCGTAGGGTGTAGGTTTGTGGATGAGTTGTTGATCCAAAGGGCCGTCGGGGCTTGATCTAAGGATGAACAGTTGATGAATGGATCTTCAAGGGGCGTTGGGCTTGATCTTGAAGAATGGGTGTATGGGTTTGTTGAGGTTGTTGATCCAAAAGGCCGTTGGGGCTTGATCTTAGGATGAACGAATGATGACTGATGAACACTTTCTTCAAGGGGCCGTCGGGGCTTGATCTTGAGTTGGTGGGAGTTCTTCAAGGGCCGTTGGGGCTTGATCTTGAAGGAGGATTTGACGAAGAACGAAGATTGCTTTCTTGATCCTTCGGGATTTCTTGGGAGCTTTAGAGCTTCAAGGCTTCAAGGTTTTGGTGTGTATGTCAATTTCTCTTTTTTTTTCTCTTTTTCTCTTGATGGAGAAGCCTATTTATAGGTTTTGAGAGTGAATCACCACCATCCATTTTTTTGGTGAAGTGAGTGGATGTTGTAGGTGAAGTAAATGGAAGTTGTAGGTGAAATGAGTGTGTGATGTAGGTGAAATAAGTGTGTGAGGTTGGTGAAGTAAGTGGAAGTTGTAGGTGAAATGAGTGTGTGATGTAGGTGAAATAAGTGTGTGAGGTTGGTGAAGTAAGTGTGTGATGTAGGTGAAATAAGTAAATGTTGTAATTTTAATACATTGGTTAACATTTATTTCACTGAAATTTCGATGTCTACGATACCCTTCTTTGATCAAATACTCACTGAGACGATTATACCACATTCGTCCAGATTGTTTTAGCCTATACAATGATCGCCTTAATTTGATCGAGAGCATACCTCGTGGTTTGTTACTTGTTTCAGGCAACTTAAGTCCTTCTAGGACTTTCATATATATGTCAGTATCTAATTCTCCATATAGATATGCAGTGATGACATCCATAAGTCGTATGTCAAGTCTTTCTGAAGCCATTAAACTTATTAAGTAACGGAACGTAATTGCGTCCATTACAGGAGAGTATGTCTCCTCATAATCAATTCCAGGTCTTTGAAAAAAACCTTGTGCAACGAGTCGTGCTTTATATCATGCAATCTCATTTTTCTCATTGCGTTTCCTTGTGAATACCCATTTGTAACCCACGGGGTTTACACTAGGCGGGGTTTGGACTACTGGTCTAAAAACATTCCACGTTTTCAAGGAATTTAATTCTGCCTGGATTGCATCTTTCCACTTTGGTCAATCCTGTCTCTGTTTGCATTCATCAACAGAGCGGGGCTCAATATCATCACTTAATATGATTTCAGTGGCTACTGCAAATGCGAACATATCATCAATGATTATTTCATTCTGATCCCACAATTCATTTGTACATGCATGATTTATGGAGATTGAGGCTTCAAGGGCCATCGAGGCTTGATCTTGAGTGAAAATAGGACCATGAGCGGTTTCAGGATTCAGACACATGGCAGGCAAGCACGAGGTGGAGGTGATGACCTGTTTCTTTGTTCAATCTTTCCAATTCATATTGAAGAGAGTTAGAGGATGACTCAGCATATGCAGTTGTTGCGTTTGCTAACGATCCACAAGATTGATGTTTCATTGTCACTCGTCTTAGTTGTTCTCCAGGCAGATGTGGTCCCTTCTCTGGAAGTGTATCAACCGTTGAAGATGACTACTTGAGAGCAACTTTAGGTAAGCAACCAGGGAATAGATTCCAGGCAGTCGGTTCCAGATCGAAAGACTGATTCCAAGTGCCGGCTGATTGCTCTCTTTCTCTTTGCCCTGCGAGTAAGAACAAGGACAAAGGAAAGGACATGGAGAAAACATGATATGAGATACTTTTTCTTTTTGAAGAAGTGTTGACGATTTAACAGCGTCGCGCGGCGATGCTTTACTCTTTGGCGACGGCGCCAGCGGAGGGTTGTTGAGGCTTCTCGAGCTCTTTGATTAGAACAATGATGTCGAGCTTGGATTTGACTTAAACTCCTCTGTCTGGATGGTTCTGCAGGGGAAGGCGTCGCGCTCCAGCAATTTGTTCCAGCTCCTTGTACCGCATTCTTCTCTGCTTGTTTCTTTTACATAGCCCGAGGTGGTGCGCAACCCTTTGCCTTTAAATGGTTTTTCAGGGCATCATTTCTCAGTAATTCATCTATGCTTGGCAGCTTCGGTGTAAAGAGCCGACACTCCGTCACATATCCTGGAGTATGCGCTGAGGGAATTCGAGACTCACCAACAATTGAAGATGAGTACTCGAGAGCAACGCTAGGTAAGCAACCAGGCAAAGGTTCTGGGCAATCAGTTCCAGATCGGAAGTTTGATTTCGGGTTCCGACTGATTGCTTTCTTTCTCCTTGTCTTGGAGGCAAGAGCAAGGGCAAAGGAAAAGACAGGGAAAAACATGATATGAGATACCTTTGCTTTTGCCCTTGATGATATGAGATACTTTTGCTTTTGAAGAAGCAGCGAATGAATCAGCACATATATTTGTTGCGCTTGTCTCCACATGCTTCGATCTACCGTTTCCTCCTGCCTCATTTGTACTCCAGGCATCTGGTATCTTCTTTGGGGGTACATCAATGGTTGAAGATGAGTACTTGAGAGCAGGGCTGGATAAGCAATCAGGGAAGGGATTCCAGGCAGTCGGCTCCAAACGGGAAGTTTGATTCTAAGTGCCGACTGATCTCTCTCTCTCTCTTTGTCTTTCAGGGAAGAACAAGAACAAAGGAAAGGACGGGGGAAAGGCATGCTATGAGATACTCTTGCTTTCAACCCTAATGATATGGGATACGTTTACTCTCGAAGACTTGGTTGAATAGGTGTTCTCAAGGGAAGAAGAAAACTGAGCATATTGAGAGGTTTGGTTGCAGCTACATTCTCGGCCGAGAAGAAGAGTCATGCGTTTTTGGATGTATGCCTTGCCATGAATGTTGACATATATAGGGATTTTAATGGCAAGTAGTAGTGCGGGTGCGGCTTTGTCACCCACGCTTGTCGGTAAAAGTGTGGTGGTTGGGATAATGACCTTCACGCGTTTTCAACTTTGTCAGAGATCTTTGACAAAGTTGCACGTGTTATCTGAAAAGCTGAGGTTGCGTCTGAAAAGCATTGACGAACTTTACGCAGGAAATCTGGCTTTTAAGATTTGAAGAGTGGTGTCTCTTCAATTTTTTTTTAATCGGTGGCTGTGTCGTCTCTCCTTTTATAGAGGTATCAATCACATCCAACATGCACACTTTGAAGATTGCCCATTCGTGAAAATCGTCTCCGGTGTATTTTGTTTTTTTTTTTTGAGATTTTACTCCATCCAACCCTTCTCTTTTAACATCTTTGAAAATGGCTAACCCATCTAACATTTGCTTAGATTTGAGTCTCAGCAGTGATACGGGTGCGCCGCGTCAGGGTAATATATGGTGCCCGTCTTTCTTATCTTCTAATAGCCCTCTTACATGTGAAGACTCCGTGATGAAGGATGCAACAACAGCTACGATAGTAGCTAGGAACCTCCGCACTCCTAGAGATAATAGGCTGCTTTCAAGACGGTCCGATGAGTTGGCCGTTCAAGAGTCCCTAGCTCTCAGTGTTCAGTGTGCAGGCTTTGTGTCCAACATGGGCCAACGCCTACTTGCTCGAACCCGTCAAGTTGAATCATTGATAGCGGAGGTGGAAAATCTTAGACAAGAGATCAAACAGCTTAAGCGCGAGAATAGTGATTTGTACATGCTTGCAAATAATTATTCGATGAGCATGAAGAGGAAGCTTGATCAGCTGCAAGAACTGAAGGTCGAATTCAAAGTGACCGTAAAAGGTTTGTGGCTTTTTTTCAGAGGCACCTTTTGCCTTCGTCATCTAGCGTTCAACCAAGTATTGAGGCCTCAAATAATCTATCTTCGCCGCCTCCAACTCCTGGAGTTTTGCCAAGTAATGGGGCTTCTCGTGAGCAGCCTTTGTGAAAGCTCCACTTTTTTTTTTTTTTTTTTTTTTTTTCTTGTACGGATTTGTAATTTCTCGGAGATCAATGGACATGCTTTATTTCATTCAGCGTATTGTGTTAAGTACAAGCAAAACATATTAAGATGTGCTACTTCCTCTTTTTTTTTTTTTATTTTTTTTTTTTTTAAATGATACTTTTGCAAGCTGGTGCCGTGCACCATCCTTCCCCTATTTTCTTATTTTCAATGATTCTGTCACAACCATCTCTTTTCCTTTTTCTTTTTGATTTGCTAACAGTAGCTTGCACCTTTTTTTTGTGTGCATGTACATTGTTTAGATGACGAGTATGGTAGATTGGCATTGCTGGGTTCCTTGCTGCACCGCATGCAGACTTTTTTTATTTATTTATTTATTTGCAGTCATCTTATTACATTCTTCATTGCATGCGGATTTCTGTTTGCACAGTCATCTCATTACATTCTTCACTGCATACGGATTGCTATTTGCACAGTCACTGCAACATTATTTGCACAGTCGTTGCACTTTATTCGCTTCTCTGGGTTCATGTGCACATATATATATATGTATGTATTTATATCGGATCGAATCGTCACTGCACAACCATTGCACAGCCACTGCATTGCTTACTTTCTCGCATCCCGACTGCCCTGTCCTGCAATCCTGCGCTGCCGATAACTGAGTATTTTTCCTTGCGTGCTATTTCTTTGAAGAAGTTGAGTCCAGATGTTAGAGTTCACCAGCTTGCTGCAATAGACTTGTCACTAACCCAAGTCTGGTTTTCTCAGCAAGCTGCTTCGGGAGATTATTAAGCCACAGAAACTTCTTTAGCTTCCGTCCAAGTACGTCTAGATGCGTTGATACGAGAGCAAAAGCAGTTGGGCATCGAAGCATCACGACTTTAAAGTGTTCTCGGGGAGCGGGGAGCTACACTTTCTCAATGCCAGGAGGAGATTTCACGCCTAGAACAAGAGAAAGACATGGCTATTGAGTCGCCCATCTTGTCTCTCACCAAGGTAGAGACTTTGAAGACTTTGAAGACTTTGGAAGGCTTGCTTGAAGATCGCCTCCGCAGTTTTAGGGACATAGTTTTCGAGTAGTGTCTTCTGCCTTCTATTTTGTAATCAGACTTTTTCCTTTAAAGAAATAAAGTGTTTGCATTCTTGAATTTGCTCTTTATTCTCCAAAGTGTTTGTGTTTTTGTTGATGATGTGACTATACTTGAAGTTTTGAAGTTTCAAGTTGCCTACGTACCCTTGGTTGAGGAGGGATCAAGTCATGACGTAGTTCAAATGAGTGATGGGTTTTTTTTTTTTTTTTTTTTTTTGGATTTTAATGGTGATTTTGGTGATGATTTTTCTGTACACAGTTTATGCTCTTGCGGGCCAGGAGCGTGGTGCGTTTGCTTTAGGGGTAGTAACGCTTCAAAAATCTGTCGTTGATGGGGCCGATCTTCAACCCGTCTTCTGCCATGATTAAGTAGGCGCCATTGGTGTAAACCTTTTGTATTACGTAGGGTCCATCCCACTTTGATGTGAACTTGCTTTTTGTCTTGTGAGTTGTAATGATAGGCCTACGCAATGCCAGCACGAGATCTCCGGCTTGGAAAGACCTTGGGCGGACTTTCTTGTTGAATGCCTTGGATAACCGTGCTTGGTAACATTCCAAGTGTTGTTGAGCTTCGAGCCTTCTTTCATCCAGCGCTTCCAACTCTTGAAGGCGCAACTTTGCATTTTCTTCATCAGTCAAGCCTTCTTGTATAGCCATCCTTAGTGAGGGGATTTGACTTTCAAGCGGTAGAACAACTTCTACGCCATATACGAGAGAATAAGGTGTAGCTTGGGTAGGAGTCTTATGTGTAGTCCTATATGCCCAAAGTGCTTCACTTATTCTTTCATGCCAGTCTCTCTTTGTTCGGCCGATTACCTTTTTCAGGAGGTTGCACAGCGTCTTGTTGAATGCTTCCGCGAGGCCGTTGGCCAGAGCATGATACATGGAAAACTTGTGCTGCTTGAACTTGTATTTTTCGCAAAGCTCGTCCACGAGTCGGTTGGAGAACTGCTTTCCGTTGTCAGTGATAATGTAGCGAGGCACCCCATATCGGTGGATGATATGCTCCTTGATGAAACGAACAATAGTTTCCTTTTTGACTTCCCTTAAAGGTATGGCTTCAACCCACTTGGAGAAGTAATCTGTTGCAGCTAGGATGTAAGCTTCTCCTGTAGATGACTTTGGTGTAATTGGTCCTACAACGTCCAATCCCCATGCGTCGAACGACCATGAAGCAACTGTAGGGTGTAATGGTTCAGGCGGTTGATGTATGAAGTTGGCGTGGAATTGGCAGGCTTGGCACCTTTTGGCGTGTTCCAGGCAGTCCTTCACCATGCTCGGCCAGTAGTAACCCATTCTTTTAAGCTGGAAATGTAGCTTTGGTCCAGACTGATGTGCCCCACACACACCTGAATGTGCTTCTTCCATGGCTTGATTAGCTTTTTCCTCACCTAGGCATCTCAGGAGCACTCCTTCAAAAAAGCGTCGGTAGAGTGTTCCTTTGTAGTAAAGGAAGCGAGGTGCTCGTCGACGTATTTCGGAACGGTGTCTAAGATCATCTGGAAGCTTTCCGTGCTCTAAGTAGTCGATCAGCGGCTGTCTCCACTCTTCAGCATCGACTGGAAGTACTGAGATGACATTTGTATCATCTAGTGACATTTCATTAACGAGCGGAATCACCCATCTTTGGCAAACTGGCACATCTGCAGCTTCATCTTTTCCTAGTGTCATACTCGAGGCTAGATTGCGCGAGAGCGTCTGCCATTTGATTTTCCTTTCTTGGCACATGTTCTAGTGTCACGGCTTCGAACTTTTGTAGCAGTTGGGTCGCTAGCCGGAAGTATGGGACGAGATCATCTTTCCTCACCTCATATTCAATTAAGGGTTGATTGATTATGAGCTTGGAATCGCCATATAGATCAAGAGCTGTGATTTCCATGTTGATCGCCATTTGGAGCCCGATGATCAATGCTTGGTACTCAGCAACATTGTTGGAGCATAGCTCACTCAGTTGGAAGGAGTAAGGTAGTATTTGCCTTTGTGGCGACATGAATACTACTCCTGCCCCCGCTCTGTCTGCTCATGCAGATCCGTTGAAGAACATCGTCCATGTCGGGAAGATGTCGATGTAGAACACCTCCTCGTCAGGCAAGTCGTCTGAGATTTTCCAATCAGCCGGGATTGGATGATCGGCAAGGAAGTCTGCTAGCGCTTGTCCCTTGATGGCTTTAGCTGGGATGTAGATGATCTCATATTGATTAAGAAGCAAAGCCCATTTAGCGAGTCGCCCTGTCAAGACTGGCTTAGACATAACGTATTTGACAGGGTCGACTTTAGCAACCAAGTGGATGGTGTAAGCATGCATGTAATGTCTGAGTTTCTGAATGGCAAACACCAAAGTGAGGCACATCTTTTCTATTGGGGAATAGTTCAACCCAGCGCCAGTGAGAGTTCGACTGAGGTAGTAAAGTGCTCCTTCTTTTTGGGATTCATTCTCTTGCGCCAAGAGTGCTCCAATTGAACTTTCCTGAGCAGCAATATACAATATGAGCGGTTTCCCGGGCACAGGTGCCCTCAGGACAGGTGGACTTGACAAATATTTCTTTATGCTTTCAAAAGCATTATGGCATGCTTTGTCCCATACGAATGGAACATCTTTCTTCATAAGGCGACTAAACGGTTGACAACGCCCTGCGAGGTTGGAGATGAAGCGTCTGATGAAGGCTAGCCGTCCTTGTAGACTTTTCAGCTCGTGCAGGTTTCTTGGCTCGGGCATGTTTTGAATGGCCTTGATCTTTGATTGGTCTACTTCAATACCACGGTGCTTGACGATGAAGCCGAGGAATTTTCCAGAGGTGACGCCAAACGCACACTTTAACGGGTTCATCTTGAGGTTGTATTTACGCAGCTTTTCGAACACTATTCGCAGATCCTTCAAGTGGTCTGATCTTTTCTTCGTCTTAACCACCACATCTTCTACGTTTTTGTGTAGCATGTCATTGAAGATTTTCTGCATTGCGCGTTGATACGTAGCTCCAACGTTCTTTAGACCAAAGGGCATCACCTTGTAGCAGTAGATACCTTTTGGAGTACGAAAGGCTGTTAGTTCCTCGTCTTCGAGGGCCATGCGAATTTGATTATACCTAGAAGAGCCATCCATGAATGATAATGCCTCATGGCCAGTGGTTGCATCCACTATGATTTCAATGATTGGCAAGGGGAAGTCATCATTTGGGCAAGCATCGTTGAGGTCCCGGAAGTCTACACAAACACGTATTTGTCCTGATTTCTTAAAGACAATGATGATGTTGGAGATCCACTTGGGGTATTGCACTTCTCGAATAAAGCCTGCTTCGATTAGCTTGTCGATCTCAACCTCGATTTGTGGGATAAGCTCAGATCGATAGCGTCTTTGAGTTTGCTTTATCGGTCGTGTTCCAGGCCTGACCGCAAGATGATAAACAGCGATGATAAGGTCCAGGCAAAGACGTCTTTGTACTCTGACAACAGCTGATAATACTCATCTATCTCATCTGTACTTAATAATGCACTTACGAAGATAGGCTTTGGTTCTTTGCTTGTACCTAAGTTGAGTTCCTTGAGATCATCGACTGTGGTTTGCCCCCCATCTTCGAGTTGTGATGGTGCAGCAGTGACATCTTCCTCGGGGATTTCGTCTTCTTTACCTTCTTGAACCGTGATGTGGAAAACATCTTGGACCTCCTTTTCAGTGCTGTCTTCTCGAGCTTGTTGGCATAAGGATTGTCTGGTGTGGATGATAGTACGCCTTCTTACTTTCAGTGGTCCCTTTGTGTCGACCTCTAGGATTGCTTGGCGCTTCATCCTTGAAGGAATCAAGCTTCGAACGTCGCCTTTTTCTGCTAACCCATCGAGCTTTTCTTCCTTTGGTGTTGTCTTCCTCTTTCCAAAAGGCTTCTCATTATCTTCAAATCTTTCTGAAGCTGATCGTCGCAGAGGAGAGATAGTTGTGTTGCTTTGTTTCTTAAGCTTTAACAACCTTTCAAAAATAGAGCTTTGGGATGTTGGCGCGTTAAGCCTCTTGAAGATAGAGGTTCGGTCTTGACCACCAATGCGATTAAGCACTGAAATTCTAAAGCTTGAATGGCTCATCCTATCGAAGACCGACGTCTGAGGGGCGGGTTTAGGCTCTTCTTGGTCTTGTTCAATGCTCACGCTGACGTATTGAGTGCTAGTGTTTTTCGCTTTGTTTGAAATCATCATAGGTGCATTTGGTGTGAAGCCAAGTCCGGCTTTGTTGTTGTCAACTTCGTAACCATGCTCCTTCAACTTCTTTTGAGTTTTGGTGAGGTTACGTTCTTCGTCATTGACAGTGTTTGAAACCTTCTTTCCAGCCGCCGCAGAAGAAGCGAAGTCGTACCTGGCCTTTGACATGAGTTTGTAGGCGTTAGGGTCGAAACCTTCCTCGGTCCTCTTGGTTGGAAGAAAGCTTGATTCCACCTTCTTTGGTAGAGCTTTTATGAAGCCTTGTGGTAGTCTTGCGACCTTAGCACCACCTAGCTGTGTCAGAGGCAAAACTGCATTCGTCTTGAGCAACTTCACATTATCCGTGTGCCACTGTGTGTCGGCTTTTCTTGTTCCAGTTTCGAATGGAGATTGACCATTCTTTCTTCTTGACATCGGGATATACCGGAATATGGGTGCGTTCGGTCCTTCTGACGGCATCCTACTCCCTTTGGTTGTTGCAGGTTTAGCAAACTCGTCATCGTCTTTGCTTGAAGATGGCACAGCCTGCTCTTTTTGCTTTTTAGGCATGGCTTGCCACTCCTGCTTTTTAGGTGCTGCTTTGCCCGTGGATCTGATCTCTTCCGGAAGGGCTTCGGTACCATGTCTTCATCCATATAGAACTTGCGTCTGCAAAGTGTGATTCGGCTTCGGTGAATGGCTTGGTGTCACCTTGGATCACCTTCACTCCTTCTCGATAAAATTTTAGGCATTGGTGAAGGGTGGATGGCACTACCCCATTTGCGTGGATCCAAGGTCTTCCTAAGAGCAAGCTGTAGGAAGTTCTTGCATCAATCACGTGGAATATCGTGCTTGATTTGAGCTCACCAATGGTCATCTCTACTCGGATCATGCCCATCGCCCTTTGTCCTCCTTGGTTAAAACCCTAGATTAGCAGACGGCTCAGGGATAGTTCATTCACCTTGATGTCAATTATGGTCATTGTTGATTTTGGCATGATGTTTATGGCCGACCCACCATCCACAAGCATGTGGTTGACTTTGTATTCCCTTACGTACCCGGAGACGAAGAGATGATGGTTGTGAGGCTTTGATCCCAACAGTAGGTCTTCGTCAGTGAAGTTAATTACGTCATGGGTGGCACAACATATGGCACATTCATGTGGCTGAAGCTTCGAGCCTTCATCGTTACTTTCTTGCATTTCGTGGTCGCCGGGACCTGCCAAGACTGCTGCTAGTGCTCTTCGCATCTTTTTGGCAATGGTAGCGCTTCCTCGATGCTAAGGTGTGTTGGCAGACCTTTTTTAGGTGTGAGGGTCTTTTCTACCTCAGTGGCGATAACTTTGCCTTTTGAGGGCTCTTCTATTTCTACTTCAACCATGTGACAGGCCACGGTAGTGCACTGTTGGAAAAAGTCATTCGGGAAGTACTCATGCAAAGAAACGGGAATGTGTGGCTCCTGCTCCATAGGTTCCCCAGCATATGTTGTTTTATCATGCTTTATGTTTCTTTTAGGCTTCACATTGTTGCGGCCGTGGTGATTTCTTCTTTGTTCCACCTTTGGCTGTATGACTCGTGGTCTTGGTTTCCTTGGCTTTTTGTAGGTTACCAATATCCATCCTTCTTCATTATCAGCATGTGCATCTTGGTCGCTTCCCTCCAGTGATGGTTGTGTAGGAGGTGCCGTGCAGCTTGAGCATTCACGGGAATGGTCAGGTGTCGCTTGGAGAAGCACAGGATTAAACGATCCAAACGCAATTGTAGTGGTATGCATTGCGGCCATGTCCTCAAGGTCGAGCTCAATTTGCCCTTGTTGTGCTAGCTTCATGATGAGTTCTTTAAGAACGAAGCACTTGCCAACAGGATGGCTTACAATACGATGATACTTGCAGTACCTAGGATCGTTTGTGCGATTCATTTCTTCAGGACGCTTGCATTCGGGTAGCTCAATCACCTTTTTTTCCAGCAAGTCATCTAACATGGCAGCCATGTCAGAGTCAAGAAAAGGGTACGTTTTCTGTTCCAACTCTCTCAAGGTGCTCTTGTATCTGTCTTGGGTGCGAGAAGGCTCACTTGTCTTTATCTCCTTTGCTTTCTTCTTGGAGGAGATCTTGATGGGCGCTGAGGAGGTCTTGATGGGGGTAGTGTTGACGGTGAAAGCTTCCTTAGCGGGCTTCTTCCTGGTCTTGTCTACATTTGGGGTGAATACTTTATCCTTCTTGAAGTTAGTAATTGGCTCATTTTTCCCGTGATTAGGGATACTCAGCTCCATGTCGTGGCAACAAGTTGCTAGCTCTTCGAATGTTCTTGGTTTTATGCCTTGGAGGATGTAATGTAACCCCCAGTGCATGCCTTGAACGCACATCTCAATGGCAGAGGTTTCAGAAAGCCGATCTTTGCAATCTAGACTTAAGGAGCGCCATCTATTGATGTAGTCGACGACAGATTCATCTTTCAACTGTTTCGTACTGGTCAGCTCTAGCATGCTTACAGTACGGCGAGTGCTGTAGAAGCGGTTGAGGAATTCCCTTTCTAGCTGGTTCCAACTGTTGATAGACTCGGGTTCGAGGTCGGTGTACCAGTCAAAAGCATTACTTTTCAGCGAACGCACGAATTGTTTGACGAGGTAGTCCCCCTCTGTCCCAGCATTGTTACAAGTTTCAATGAAATGGGCGACATGTTGCTTCGGGTTGCCTTTTCCATCGAACTGCATAAATTTTGGGGGTTGATAACCCCTTGGCATCTTCAAAGCATCAATCTTCTTGGAATAAGGCTTTGAGTACAGTACGGAGTCATGTGAGCTTCCTTCGTACTGTGTCTTGATAGTGCTTGCAATCATCTCCTGTAGCTGTTGGATAGAGAGAGATCCCATGAACGCCGTTGCTTGGTCTATCTTCAGCTTCTCTTCAACTTTCTCCGATGAAGGCTCCTCTTCTTCGTCGACTTCTTTCTTTACTAGGCCAACATTTGGGTCGACTTTCACGTCGGGCCACGCATCTAGTTGGTTGACAAGTGCGGCAATCTGCAAGTCCTTCTCTTCCACAGTCCGTGTGAGCTTTGTGATTGCTTCATTCATCTGAGCTAACTGCTCCTCGATTGAAGTTGCTTTAGTGGTCATGACTTACATGGTTGTACTGCCGCTCGAATCAGCGTCGGAGAGTATGGACTCTGAGTATTTCCTCGGGCTCTCTCTTCTTGACGCCCTTAACGAGGCTAGGGTGATCACAGGCTCGTGCCTCAGGTGCTCTTGTTCCTTTGACAGAGTTAATGCAGGGGCGGAAGCTACGGCAAAAAAAGCTCTTGCTTTACTTCGGGTTGTGATGCCCGAAATATCACCACTTGCGACGATGATGTTCTTGTTCTTCGCTTTGATTGCGGGAACAGCTTGATCTTTTCTTGATGCCATTTGCGTTTTTCGATGATTTGAGGATAGAGATGAGAGGTAGAGAGGTCCCACTGGGCGTGCCAAGTTTGTAAACACGAAAAATTCCTGAAACAAGAGACAAAAATAAGTGTACAAAATATATTTTGTATTAATGATTTTGGGGTTACAATCTCTTTGTAATTTGATCCTCTGATTCTATCTTCGTAGGGTGTAAGTTTGTGGATGAGTTGTTGATCCAAAGGGTCGTCGGGGCTTGATCTAAGGATGAACAGTTGATGAATGGATCTTCAAGGGGCGTTGGGCTTGATCTTGAAGAATGGGTGTATGGGTTTGTTGAGGTTGTTGATCCAAAGGGCCGTTGGGGCTTGATCTTAGGATGAACGGATGATGAATGATGAACACTTTCTTCAAGGGGCCGTCGGGGCTTGATCTTGAGTTGGTGGGAGTTCTTCAAGGGCCGTTGGGGCTTGATCTTGAAGGAGGATTTGACGAAGAACGAAGATTGCTTTCTTAATCCTTTGGGATTTTCTTGGGAGCTTTAGAGCTTCAAGGCTTCAAGGTTTTGGTGTGTATGTCAATTTCTCTTTTTTTTTTCTCTTTTTCTCTTGATGGAGAAGCCTATTTATAGGCTTTGAGAGTGAATCACCACCATCCATTTTTTTGGTGAAGTGAGTGGATGTTGTAGGTGAAGTAAATGGAAGTTGTAGGTGAAATGAGTGTGTGATGTAGGTGAAATAAGTGTGTGAGGTTGGTGAAGTAAGTGTGTGATGTAGGTGAAATAAGTAAATGTTGTAATTTTAATACATTGGTTAACATTTATTTCAGTGAAATTTCGATGTCTACAATACCCTTCTTTGATCAAATACTCACTGAGACGATTATACCACATTCGTCCAGATTGTTTTAGCCTATACAATGATCGCCTTAATTTGATCGAGAGCATACCTCGTGGTTTGTTACTTGTTTTAGGCAACTTAAGTCCTTCTAGGACTTTCATATATATGTCAATATCTAATTCTCCATATAGATATGCGGTGATGATATCCATAAGTCGTATGTCAAGTCTTTCTGAAACCACTAAACTTATTAAGTAACGGAACGTAATTGCGTCCATTACAGGAGAGTATGTCTCCTCATAATCAATTCCAGGTCTTTGAGAAAAACCTTGTGCAACGAGTCGTGCTTTATATCATGCAATCTCATTTTTCTCATTGCGTTTCCTTGTGAATACCCATTTGTAACCCACGGGGTTTACACTAGGCGGGGTTTGGACTACTGGTCCAAAAATATTCCACGTTTTCAAGGAATTTAATTCTGCCTGGATTGCATCTTTCCACTTTGGTTAATCCTGTCTCTGTTTGCATTCATCAACAGAGCGAGGCTCAATATCATCACTTAATATGATTTCAGTGGCTACTGCAAATGCGAACATATCATCAATGATTATTTCATTCTGATCCCACAATTCATTTGTACATGCATAATTTATGGAGATTTCTTCACTTTCATGTACTTCTGTCTCTTCAGGGACATGTCTCTCATCAAGAACATTTTTTTTTGTAGAAGTCCAGAATCATGAATTATGGATTTATCATTCATTTTCTCTTCCTGAATGATTTCATTTGGATTCAGTTGTGCCTTTGTCTTTCTCTTTCGAGGAGCTGAATCTTTTGAACCTAGAGGTCTACCACGCTTCAGGCGTGCACCAGATGAATCATTCGCTGCCACTTTATTTTGTCCAACAGGGACATCAATTCTTGCAGGTGCATTTGCAGCTGGTATATGTGATTTTGTCACTCTCATAACATCATTAAATGCATCTAGCATTTGATTAGCAATACTTTGAAGATGAATGATCCTTTTCACTTCATTTTCACATTAAATGCTTCGAGGATCAAAATGAGACAAGGTGGGAACAACCCATGTCAGCTCTTTCTGTTCTTCTAGAATGGTATTTTCTCCCCCTAACGACGAGAAGACTGTCTCATCAAAGTGACAATCAGCAAAACGAGTTATAAACATATCACCTGTCAAGGGTTCCAAATATCTAATGATAGATGGTGAATCAAAACCCACGTAAATTCCCAGTTTACATTGAGGTCCTATTTTAGTGAGTTGCGGCGGTGCAATAGGCACATAAATAGCACAACCAAAAACTTGTAAATGTGAAATGTTTGGCTGATGTCCAAACACGAGTTGTACTGATGAGTATTGATGGTTGGCTATAGGTCTCAATCGAACCAATAATGCAGCATGTAAGATGGCATGTCCCTATGCAAAAACTGGCAATTTGGTTTTCATAAGCAAAGTGTGAGCTATTAACTGAAGCCGCTTGATCAATGCTTCTGCTAAACCATTTTGAGTATGGACATGAGGAACAGGGTGTTCAACATCAATGCCCAATGTCATGCAGTAATCATCAAAGGTTTGAGACGTAAATTCACCAGCGTTATCAAGTCGGATTGACTTAATGGGGTAATCTAGGAACTGTGCTTGCAACTTAATTATTTGAGCAAGAAGTCTCGCAAAGGCTACATTTCGAGTAGACAAGAGACAAACATGTGACCATCGGGTAGATGCATCAACCAAAACCATAACATATCGGAATGGTCCACATGATGGTTGAATAGGTCCACAAATATCCCCTTGAATTCTTTGCAGAAATGATGGGAATTCTTTACAAAAATGATGGGGATTCAGCATCAACCTTTAGTTGTGATGGTCTAATTACCGACTTCCCTTGAGAACAAGCCTTGCAAGAGTTATCATTTGAGATAGCAATGTGTCTGCTCACTAATGGATGTCCATTAGAGTTGGTAATGATCATACGCATCATGGTAGATCCTGGATGACCCAGACGGTCAAAGCATGTAAACTTTTGAATCAATGAACTTCTGGTTCATGACAATATATGATTCAACTGTCTTTATGTGTGTATAATACAATCCACTCAACAAACCATGCAACTTCTCCAATATACGCTTCTGGGTATCATTGGAGGTAACGCATAGATATTCCACATTTTCTGCACTTTTCGTTTCAATGTGGTATCCATTTAAACGTATGTCTTTGAAACTTAACAAATTTCGAGTAGATCAAGTAGCATATAACGCATTATGTATGGACAATATTGTTCCATTTGGTAACATAATCTGAGCTTTCCCTGAGCCTTCAATTACATCTGAAGGTCCTAATATTGTTGTTACCCTTACTTTTGTAAGCATCAATCTTGAGAAATATTTTCGATCTCGAAGTATTGTATACGTTGTTGCGCAGTCTGCAAGACAAATATTTTCGCCATTTCTCATGTTTTGAGAATGACCATAGTTTTTATCCATGCTCTTTGAGTAAGAGAATCAGAGTTAAAAGCAAGTTATAACAAGAAATTTACATGCCACTTTTATTGAATCTCTAATGCTTTTAAACTACAATTTCAGCATAATAAAAGTACATTAATGATTTAATCGGACCGGTATACTTCATTTCCCCTTTCCACAATAAAGTCTGGAACATCTAAGTGAGTTGTGTTTAACTGTCCTGATAAGTCTCACACAGGATCAGGTATATCCACTGGTCTAGCCTGGTCGAGAAAATTGGTCTCAACACCCTTCTCCTTGAAGGAGGCTTGATACAGATCCACCAGATATTTTGGGGTACGAAAAGTACGCGCCCAATGCCTATTGCCACCACATCTATAACAGGCTTCTTTAGAGTTCCTGGGAGCATTGTTCATATGAGCTTTGCCTTTGTGGCGATTTACATTTTTAAAACTCGGGCCTGAATTATGCCTCAGAACCTAGTTGTGAAACTGAACTCCATGGTTCTTGTCTTTCCTATTCCACCTACCTCGCTTGTGGCCACGTCCTCGTTTATGATTATCACCACTAGAGGATATGGCGTTTACTTCGAAGGAAGCAGCATTCACTTTTGGGAATGGTGCAGATCTAGTAGGTCGGGAATTATGGTTTTTCATCAAGGGCTCATTATTTTGTTCGGCTACCAGGAGCACAGATATCAGCTGGTTGTATTCAGTGTAGCCTCGTGCTCTATACTGCTGCTGGAAAAGCATGTTAGAGGCATGAAATGTGCTGAAAGTTTTTTCCAGCATATCTTCCTTAGTAATGGATTCCCCACAGAGCTTCATCTGAGAGGTAATTCTGAACAACGCAGAATTGTACTCAGCCACTGACTTGAAATCCTGGATCCTTAGGTGAGTCCACTCATAGCGAGCTCTTGGAAAAATCACCGTTGTCTGGTGATTATATCTGTTTCTCAAAGCCTTCCAGAGAGCTAACGAATCTTCAACCGATAAGTACTCGCTCTTTATTGCTTCATCAATGGCGATGAATAAAGATCATGGCCTTTGCCCGATCTTGAGAGGATGAGCTGTTCTCTTCCCTGATGGTATCTCCAAAATTCCTTGCTTCCAGATGGATCTTGGTATCCAGTACCCAGGTCAAGTAATTCTTCCCAGTAATGTCCAAGGCAGCATAATCAAGCTTCGTCAAGTTCCCCATTGTCTTTGCTGAAAGAAAATGAGATGTGTAAGAACTTGCAATAATATGTATTCCTGGAGGAATATAGTGTTAGAACTTCTGGTTGTTACGAATTTTTCATTTTGATCTTCAAGCCAAAATGATAAGCACTCCAAACTTCTGGCTCGAGATTTTCAAGGTGAATGAGGAAGGCGATTATACCGCACCATTCTCATTGAAATAATGTAATATAGAATGGGTGATTATTCCACACCACTCAAGTAGTAGGAAAATTTAAATACGCAGAGCAGGGTGGGCGATTATACCGCACCACCTAAAATTGCAGTGAAATTAAACAGCAGGCAAATTTAAAATATGCAGGGTAAGGTGGGTGATTATACTGCTTCACCTAAAATTTGCAGTAAAATTAGATTTGCAGTCCAAGATAGGCCATGATATCGCACCATCTTGGATCGCAGTAAGAATAAATTTGCAGTTCAAGATAGGCGATTGTACCGCACCATCTTGGATTGCAGTAAAATTGACATAAATAAACACTGGGTTAGTAATCAATATCCAAACCAAACAAGAAATCAAAGACATATGTAACCGTTAGGTTGAGAACTAAGAGCAGGCATGGAGCAAACAATTCGTCGCGAGGGTATACCACGCAGTTGAGGCAGAGGAAGAAGATGAACAGTAAAAACCTTAGAGGAAACATTTTTTCTTTCTTTCGTTCGGCGAAGAGAAATGAGAGAATAGTTATATTTAGAGACCCGTGCCGATAACGTGTTATAAATATGTAAAAGTTAGAGAGATAACATTTTTAGTGATAGATATGAAGCAGATGTAAAGTACCACACCGTAATTATAACTTAAGTGAATGACAAATAAAGAGAGGAATGGATACGGATGTTATTGATTTTGTTTTCTGTCTCTTTTGATTGCAGTCGAGTGCTCTATTTATAGAGCAACTCGTATTACTACATTTGAAATTTACAACACCCTTTTGACAATATGATATCCTGCATCCTCAAAGTCAGTTTTCAATTTGTATGGACATTGAAAACTTCTACCAATGCTGGAAAACTTCTACCAATGCACTGTGGGCATTCATTACCCACCAGTCTTTTCAACAGGTTTTACATTTTTACTTTCTTATTTTCCTAGGCCCTTACCCCCATCTTACTGAAATACCTTCAAAACATAAGTTCACAATATTGACAAGATTGTTGTGTTTTTTTTGGTAAACAAGATTGTTGTTAGAAAACAACTCATATATTTCGTATGAAAAAAAGTCAATTTATTTATCCGAAAGTGTAGTAAATCAGTTGGTTAAGGCAGTTTGTCCGCCATTTTTTACATCAAAATTTGTCAGTCATCTTACACTGAAATTTATTTGTCATTTGACTCCTTATTTATTCACAACATGTTAGCCATTATTACACCGAAATTTGTCCATCATCTTGCACCAAAGTTTGTCTGCCATTTGGCCCCTTAATTATTCAGCACATGTTACTTTTAAATTATGAAAAATCAAGATGGTATCAGTTCAATTTGGTCCTCCTCCTAGGGTCTTTACAAGTTCAATGTGGTTTAATTGCAATGGAGTCAAAGTTGTTCGAAATCTATGTTTCTCATCCTAGGGTCTTTACAAGTTTACGAAATTAAATCTCTTCAAACATTTACCAAAGCAATCTCATGTAATTAGGCAAAGGATGACTAGGGTTTACATGTGTATCGGTCTCTTCCCTCCAATCAGGTGGTGTAAATTAATAGGTTTAAGGTTCACTAGGGTTTTACAAGTGAAGTTGTTAGGCATTGAGAACCCAAAACCATATTCAAGTCGAAAAACCCTAACGTACGGACAAAAGGATGTTTTGGGTCGAGTAATTCCAACTTTTGATTTGAATAGTGGCTAGCACATGAGAGATTAATGTTAACTTTTGACTAATTAGCTTCAAACTACAATACTCCAGACAATAAAACTAATCCAACATTAGCATTATTAATTAATTAAGTTTAAGGGATTGATTAAAACAAGAACCTGAAGAACGATTATCTTAATGGTTTTCGAAATCTTGGGACTTTTTTAATTGTTCAAAAGCACAATGAGATGAGATGACGAAAGCATAGCCGCTCAACCAAACATATTCGACCTTCTTGCTCTCGTAGCAAGAGCTTTTTTGAAACAGATCGTATAAAGAATTGTGTTTGCCAGTGTTTGAATCAGAAGAGGCATACAGTATGAATATGCTTACTGATTCATTAGGAGGGAGGATGGATAGTTTAATTAATCTCTAATTGCATTTCTCAACGTCTCTTTTTTGTGTTCAAACTTTGTGGCACTTGTCATTTAGGGTTCATTGTTTAGTAGAGAATTTATTTTTACAAAACTGTGATTATAGTTAATTGTTGTTTTAAAATCTGGTGTCATCTCCGTTGCATTTGGGAGATAAGTTACTAAGCCATACAGTAGTTTTGACCAATCTCGGGTCGTCTTGGATACATTGAAAATTTTGAACTCAAATGTTATATTTTTGATATAAAATTTAAGATAAATAAATAAACTGAAATTCAAAGAATTAGTATTCAAGTAGAAGCATTCTATTGAATTCAATATGATAATATGAAAATGCAGTTTAAATTGGAGCAACGAGATCGAAGAGAACACTAATCCTCCTATGTTCACTTGATTAGTTCATGTAATAATGCTTCAGATGGAGAGTTTAACCTAAAACTACTTTTAAAGTGATGATAATGCTCATCATCTTACGATTACCTGTTCGATGACTTTGATTTAATCTATACAACACAAATCTTGATATTTAAAGTGATATAGCGGTAATTAATAAGCTGGTGAGCATCACCACTATTTTTCAATTGAGCAAAAATGCACTCAATTAGAATAGGTGCTGAGACCAAAAAATTATAATAATCGGTGCGTTTTTCGGTTGGGTGAATAGGTGCATGCATGAACAAAGATATTTCTTCTTTTTCATATATCAAAAAATGTAAGAAAGGTATTTGACCTGCTCTACAATCTCATTATTGACTGCAAAGAAGCCATAAAAAAAGTTGATGATGTGAAGTCACTTATATCTATAGAGAAAAGAATGCCTCAACTGATCACATGGCTGACTTGTGTCATGGGTTATCCCTTGGCCTTCATGTTTTGCTTCACCTCCTACCACTGCTACTAATTTTCTAGTTTCTGATTCTATTGGCAGGGCCCTTCCTAGGGCTGTTCTTGCCTAGCTTTTTTGTTTTGCTTGCCGGGCTTTGCCCTCCTCTGTACCAAAAAAAGAATTGTCAACTTTACTTTTTACGTGAGCTAGGTTTCATGCAAAAGAAGCCTTGTCGTACGTGTATAATACTAAAGATTTGCAGTAACTTTGTGAGATTAGGAATCTCTTTTCCTTTTATCAAAAGTCGAACAAAAGATCCATATTCTCTCATACAAGGAGGAACACTTAGAAGGATCGGATGCCAAAAATTGATGCCTTTGATACACCTTTCTTTTCGTTTTGCCTTCTTTTGTGTTGTTTTGCTTCTGTAACATAACCAAATGTTGTAGTAGGTGCACTTCAAAATGGTATTCACGTTATATATAATTTAACCAAAATGATTGTTAACACTTTAAAATTGTCATTCTACACTTCAACTTTAAAAAAACTTAACGAAAAATTTGTCATAGAGGAGACTATTATTGTCACATCCCGGCCCGGGACGGATCACTTCTCGGGCCCGCTCCACTACCGTAGCACGATATTGTCCGCTTTGGGCTTACCATTCCCTTACGGTTTTATTTTTGGGAACTCACGAGCAACTTCCCAGTGGGTCACCCATCATGGGATTGCTCTAGCCCCCGCTTAACTTCGGAGTTCCTACGGAACCCGAAGCCAGTGATCTCCCAAAAGGCCTCGTGCTAGGTAGAGATGGGAATATACATTTAAGGATCACTCCCTTGGGCGATGTGGGATGTCACAATTATGACATTTTTAGAGTGTAAATATCAGTATTTTAATTTAGATGTATAAAATGAAATAGTTCAATTAACTTTTACATCACTTAGAATTAAGTAATAATCCAAAACCCTCTTGTGCACTTACAACTATTATATTGACTAATTTTTTCTTTGAGCGATATATATCCTAATCTACTCCAAAATACACTTGATTAAAAAAATAAATTAATTTAAACCAAAACAAAGTAGCACATTACTTTAAACAATTTAGATAAATCAAGTTTGCCAACTATATTTTCAAAATAAAATATTTCATCTCTAGAAAGTAGAAAATTAAAACTTACAACTATTCTATCTTCAAATATCTACATATTCAGTAGTTTGTACCAATCTCGGGCCGTCTTGGATACTTTAAAAATATGAACTCAAACGTTATATTTTTTTTATATAAATTCAAAATAAATAAATAAATAAACTGAAATTTAAAGAATTAGTATTCAAGTAGAAGCATTCTATTGAATTCAATATGATTGACAACATTATGAATGCAAATATGAAAATGCAGTTTAAATTGGAGCAACCAGAGAAGAGAACACTAATTCTCCCATGTTCACTTGATTAGTTCATGTAATAATGCTTCAAATGGAGAGTTTAATCTAAAACTACTCTTAAAGTGATGGTGATATTCAGCATCCTATTTATTAGTGTTGAATGAGTTTGATTTAATTTATACTATACAAATCTCAAAATTTAAAATAATTCAATGATAATTAATAAGCTAATGAGCATCACCACCGAAAGGTACACTCAATCTGAGACAAAAAAATAATTATATATATATATATATATATATTAGAATAGGTGCTTTATTTGGTTGGGTGAATAGGTGCATGCATGGACAAAGATATTCCTTCTTTTCACATATAAAAAAAACATAAGAATGTTGTAGCCTATTTTATCTGACAAGGGGAAGGAGGCCGGCGGTGGAGAGAGAGAGAGAGAGAAAAGAGAGAGATGTGTTTGTAGAATGTGTAGAGGGATGTGTGTG
The DNA here is from genome assembly GCF_963583255.1 of Pyrus communis. Classification (NCBI taxonomy): domain Eukaryota; kingdom Viridiplantae; phylum Streptophyta; class Magnoliopsida; order Rosales; family Rosaceae; genus Pyrus; species Pyrus communis. Next base: position 9,813,011 of record NC_084813.1, on the reverse strand, counting down.
TTATCCCTTCTACGTAGTGCCTTTATTTATAGTAGTAAAGGAGAGAAGAAATTCCTTCATGCCCAAGGAATACAAGTTGAAATAGGAAAGGATAACTAGAATCAAATCTAATCTAGGATTTACACAATCATATATAAACTAGGAAAGTTTACAACACTCCCCCTTGAGTGTGTAAATACTCAAGGTAGATTCAGAATCATGCAAAAGTTGAGAAAGTTAGCTCATCGGCACTGATTGTAAGGAACAACGCTTATTCTCAATAAGGTAGGAACTTGCATAAGGAAGTGAGTCCCACTAAAAAACCCTAAGGCTATGGCCAAAACCCAAGTAGGGACAAAATCCATAGTCTAAGGAAAACTATCTGAGAAATGCAAAGTCAAAAGAAACATCTACAGGACGTCATCTTCGACAGTGATTTGGTGAAGAGGTCGACCAGATTGTCTTGTGAACGGATTTGCGTGACTTCAATCTTCTGATGCTTTTGTTGTTGATGTGAAAAGAAGAACTTCGACGCAATGTGCTTGGTGTTGTCTCCTTTGATATAACCTTTCTTGAGCTGTTCGATGCATGTTGCGTTGTCTTCAAAGATCGTTGTAGGGACATCTACGGTGGGGTAGAGATTGCAGAAGCTTCGAATATGGCCCACTACTGCCCTCAACCAAAAGCATTCCTGAGTTGCTTCATGTAAGGTGAGAATTTCATCTTGGTTAGACGAAGTGGCAACTAAGGTCTGTTTAGTTGACCTCTAAGAGATTGCAATGCCTCCAACGGTAAAGACATAACCCGTTTGAGTACGCGCCTTGTGTGGATCAAACAAGTATCCTGCGTCAACATAACCAACAAGGCGAGAATCGACTCGAGAAGCAGGGGGTGCAGTATCACTCGAGGATCCATAGGGATAGAACAAGCCCAAATCCGCAGTACCCTTAAGGTAATGGAAGATGTCTTTCACGCCAATACAATGTCTACGCGTTGGTACATTACTGTATCTTGCCAAAAGATTAACAACGAAGGAGATGTCGGGTCTAGTGCATTGAGCCACTACTACAATATTAGCTTTAGGAGTCGGATGATGGTGGCAGTTTAATAAGCCATTATGTTGGATAAAAGATATTCGACACATCATTCAGTTAGTGTCAGATAACAATAAAATTATGTCGGTTATATCTGCCAATATTTTGAATTCTTTTTTTTTTTTATAAATATTTTTAACATATTCCGGTGGTTTGTAGTTAATGGTCCTGGTTATAACCGATAGAAATTGACTATTTTATTATTGTAGTATTTTGGCGGTTATAACCGACAGAAATTTATTTTTAACATATTATGGCGGTTTTTAGTTAATGGTGACGGTTATAACCGACAGAAATTGACTATTTTATTATTTTAGTATTCTGGCGGTTATAGCAAGAATTCATAAAACAAACACTTAAAGTTAATGTTATACTTCCCCATCAAGTATAAAATAAGATTTTTCTGATATTCACTAGCGTAAATATTTTAAATTGAAGATCGAATTCATTCAATGCATTCTTATAGAGTCGAGGAGTGTAGCTGTAAAAAATCATCAAAAATGGAGCTAAAGTAACCGTTAAATTGTGATCTTTCGTTTATAACCATCGAAAATTTTTGTTCTGTTACCTAATCTCTGAATGTTTGTTTTTTTGTGGTTTTTTTCGTATGCGATCTAGGAGTGTGTAAAAACAAGTTTGACGGTTAGATGATTGAAAAAAGTTTCATAGAATGTGTATCGCGTCAAAACGGTAGATTAAATAAACACTTAAGAGTTAATGTTACACTTCCATTAAGTATAAAATAAGATTTTGTGATATCCACTAGTGTAAATATTCTAAATTGAAGATCAAATTATTCATTATATTCTTATAAGGTCGAGGAGTGTAGCTATAAAAAATCATTAAAATCAGAGCTAAAATAACCGTTAAATTGTAATTTTTCGTTTATAGCCGTCGAAAACTTTTGTTCCGTTGCATAATCTCTGAATGTTTGTTTTTTACGATTTTTTATGTATACAATCTTGGAGTGTGTACAAACAAGTTTGATGGTTGGATTATTGAAAAAAGTTTCGTAAAATGCATATCGCGTCAAAACGGTAGATTAAATAAACACTTAAGAGTTAATGTTACACTTCCATTAAGTATAAAATAAGATTTTGTGGTATCCACTAGTGTAAATATTTTAAATTGAAGATCGAATTAGTTCATTGCATTCTTATAGGGTCAAGGAGTGTAGCTGTAAAAAAAATTATCAAAGCCGGAGCTAAAATAACCGTTAAATTATGATTTTTTGTTTATGACCGTTGAAAACTTTTGTTCTGTTACTTAATCTCTAAATGTCCTTTTTTTTTTTTTTTTTTTTTTTTTTACGTATGCGATCTTGTAGTAACTACAAACAAGTTTGACGGTTAGATCATGGAAACTAGTTTCACAGAATGCATATCTCCGTTAAATTTGCCTAAATTTTGAAGTGGGAAAACTAATTTGTGCTAAATTTTTATATATGTTTTTCAAGTATTGATTAGACAATATTTAGTTTGTGTGATGATATTTTCATTGTACAATTCTCTTTTTGTTTCTTTATCGCATATTTTTACATGGGTTATCATCTATAAAACCAAAAGTGTAAAAATTATCTATTAAACCAAACAATTATTTATTTAATTTCTAAAAACGTATTATATTTAAATACATATTATTTATTTATTAAACCAAACAATTATTTTTTTATTTTTTTAAATCGTAACAAAATTTTGGGGGGAATTTAAAATTTTGGGATGGAATTTTGGGGGGATTTTTGCCGCCATTTTTTTCCTGTCGATTATAACTGACAGTAATGAAATTTTTTTGTCGGTGTTTATTTTTGTTTCTGTCGGTTTTAACCGACAGTAATGAAAATTTTCCAAAATAAAACCCCTTCATCTCTTCCTTGCGCCGGTGCTTCTCCCTTCCCCCTTTTCTCTTCTCCATATTCTCTTCTCCCCTTCTCCTTCTCGCTTCAATCACCATGGATGAACAAGGCAGAAGCTATGCAAGCCCTTGATCACAGAGAAGCAAAGCGCTGTAAGTCCTTCCACATGCTTCTACCTATGATTTAATTTATGTTTTTGTTGGATATGAATAATTCATATTTTGGAAGATATCAATAAAGGCTCCATCTTATTGGGATTTCATAGATATTTAGGGATTTATTTGTTCATTATATATTTTTAATCAAAAACAAAATTGCATATGAACGCTAAACCCTGATTTATGCAACTTATTGTTTGTTTAGTAAATTGTAACCACGTCTAGCTAAGTGTAAACATACAACTGAAATTCTTCTTGCTGACGGGTTGTAAAAGGGCAAGCAGCCGTCCACCGGTGCTCCGCTGAGGTCGAATTCTTTGGGAATGAACATCATAGCTTCATGGGGAGTGAGGATTTTGCTTTTTACTTAGACAAGGTGCTTGGATTCATGTTGTTCTTAGGCGCAAGAAATGAGAAGATAGGAGCTATACATGCATCGCATAGTCCTCACTACATCCTCGATAAGGATGTGCTTCCCATTGGGGCTGCCATACATGCAGCTTTTGCCCATTCTTTTCTATCAGATTCAAGTGGGAAGTTGCACCTTCATAATTTATGAAAGTCCATCTTCTTATTATATGTTCATTTGGTGCGATCCTTAAAAGTTATCAAAAAGATCGATTCATCCAGAGTATCTTCTGTCTTGAAGAATTGAAGAATATGGTGTACCTTATTAGCTCAATCTAGTTTACTCATTAGCTGCAGAATATGGTTCAAGCATGTTAGGTCATTTCGAGCAGAAGGGGAGAAGAATGGTCAACAAGAACGAGAAAGAGAAGGGAGAATGCTCTCATGTCCTTTTTATATTTTTTTATTATTAATATATTTATTGTCGGTTTTATCCGACAGATAATGCTCTTACTTATTATTAATATATTCCCTGTTGGTTATAGCTGACACAAGTTCTGTCGGTTTTATCTGATAGAGAATCCTCTTATTTATTCATTATTAATTTATTCTCTATCGGTTATATCCGACACAATTTCTATCGATTATATCTGACACAATTTCTGTCGGTTTTAGAGTATTTTTTGTCGAAAAATTCATTTCATGACGTTGGCAATTCTATCACTTATTATATCCACCACTGCATCCATTTTCTGTCGGATGTTGCTTAATATCCGACAGTAATACATGGTTCTTGTCGGTTATCATAGCGACATTAATAAATGGTTTCGTAGTAGTAGGCTAAGTATAATAAAGTGCCTATCGGACTTAGATAAGGAACTTCAGGCTCCAAAATCTCTTCATCATCCTCCTTCGGACGGAAGGGATCTCGTTTTGCATCTAGCGATTGAACGACCATAGAAGTACTCGAAGGCTTCGTTGTATCCTTATTAAAACAGCGCAACACTTTCTGGGTGTAGTTTGATTGATGTACTAGGATTTCATCCAAACGGTGCTCTATCTTTAGACCGAGACAGTATCGAGTTTTACCTAGATCTTTCATCTCAAATTCCAACTTCAGGTGCGCGGTAGTTCTCTCAAGCTCTTCAGGAGTTCCGATGAGATTCATATCATCAACATATAATGCAACAATCGTAAATTTGGAATGTGACTTCTTAATGAACACACAAGGGCATAGTTCGTTGTTCACATATCCATGACTAATCAAATACTTACTTAAACGGTTATACCACATTCTTCCGGATTGCTTCAAACTGTAGAGTGAACGCCTCAACCGAATTGAGTGCGTGTTCTAGGGTTTGGAAACATTTGAACTAGTAAATGTAAGTCCTTTAGGAACTTTCATATAAATTTCTGTATCAAGATCCCCATAGAGATACACAGTTACTATGTGCATCAGCTGCATACTCAGTTTTTTGGAAACTACCAAACTGATAAGGTAGCGAAAAGTAATCACATCCATAACGGGTGAATAAGTTTCGTCATAGTCTATCCCGGGGCATTGTGAGAAGCCTTGCGCAACAAGATGAGCTTTGTAACGCGTAATTTCATTCTTCTCGTTACACTTTCAAAAGAAAACCCACTTATAGCCAAAGGGCTTATGTTTCGCAAGCGAATCGAGTTCGACTTTGATTGCTTGTTTCCAGTTTGACCAATCAATTCTACATCGACATTCATCAATAGAACGCGGTTGAATTTCATCACTCAACATGATCTCAATAGCTACTGCATATGCTAATGCATCGTCGACAATCATCTTATTTCTACACCACACATCATCTAAGCTAGCATAATAGATTGAAATCTCACAATTCTCGGGAGTAGGATTCATCTTTTCAAGGACGCTTCCGTAATCTAGAATTTCCTCATGAGTTGGATAGAATGAGTAAGCAATAGTCGGATTCACGGTAGGCTTTTCGAGAGCTTGTGCCGTGGATTTCCTCTTCCGGGGGTGTGAATCCTTTTGTGTAGAGGCAAATGATTAGCTAGCCGCTAATGTACGTGGATTACCAAGATTGAAGTCCTGGGCCTTCAGGAGGGAAGTCCGTTGTACATTTGGTACATCCATCTTTGCAGGCATATTCACAACTGGAATATGTGATCTTGTCACTCGTGCTAGATCGATGAAAGCATATGGCATGCTTTGAGCTATGCTTTGGAGATCTAATATACGATGCACTTTAGTTTCAGACTGAGTGGTGCAGGGATCTAAATAAGACAAAGTGGGAGTTGTCCATGATAATTCACGTCGTTCTTCATGAACATTGACATTCTTATCTCTCCCTAACGACGGGAAGACTGTCTCATAGAAGTGATAATTCGTAAAACAAGCGGTAAACAGATCGCCTGTCAAAGGTTTTAAGTAACGAATAATCGAAGGAGAATCATATCCGGCATAGATTCTCATCCTTCCCTGAGGCCCCATTTTTGTATGTAAGGGCGGTGAGATTGGCATATAGACCACACAACCAAAAACGCGCAGATGCGATATGTCGAGTTCATATCCGGTAACCAACTGAAGGGCACTATATGGTTGTGTCGTAACAAGCCTTAGGCGGACCAACTTTTTTGCGTGCAATATTGCATGGCCCCAAGCAGCGATCAGGAGCTTGGTGCCTATAACCAACGATCGAGCAATCATTTGTAAGTGCTTAATTAAAGCCTCTGCCAAGCCGTTCTGGGTGTGAACATGAGGTACGGGATGTTGATAACACAATATTTATATATTTATATTGCCCATATTTCCTAAGCTTTATGCTATGTTTTCTTGTGAAATTGGTTGTTTGATGTGTTTAGTGCATATTTTGTAGATAATGGACTGTAGAGAAGACTTTGAAGTCTTTTGTTGATTTCAAGGCTAAAAATGATCAAAGCTGAGAAGAACTGAAGTCAAGAAGTATTCCAACAATCATTGGATGCTAATTTGTTCAATCCACAATTTAATGGCTGCTGTTTGGAAATTATAAATGGAGCTGGAAGATGCTGCACAGAACTGTCATTTTTGTTGGGATGTCAGAAATTCATCAGGATGAAATGGTGCCGTGCCAAATATGTATGTAAGGCTCTAGATGTCTAGTTGTGGTAGAATTTTACAGATCATGATTTGGATGCTTCTAGAAGAAGTTATACCTATTTTAGTGTGAGAAGGTCAGCTCAGGAATTCTACGCGGAAGTGGAGTCCAGTTTGGATCAAGAAACATGTTGGGATTCTTGTATGGGCTAGGATTCGATAATTGCGGAAAAGCAAAGGCTAGCCTAAACCTAATTATATATTCCTTGGATGGTTGTAAAAAGAAGGAACGAAAAAACGGAGAGCAACAATGTGGAAAGGGGGATGAATGCACTTCATCATACGATTTTAGCGGATTGACCTAAGGAAGACACCAACACTGAGGGGGTTCTCCATTGTTTTCTTTTACATCTTTTCAGACTTGGTGATCATGATTGTGATAATTATGTCTTATTATAATTTGATGTCATGATGAACTAATTATTTGTTAGGGATTCGATGTAGCGTTCATGATAATTCTATGTCTTAGTTAACTCTACTCTTTTATCAATTCAAGGGTTTCTAGTTTCATTCATTATGTTTAAATCATTCTTTATGTTCATGTTATTGATTAGCTACCTTTAATATGAATTTTTAGATGTATGAGACAAGGTTATAGTAGACGCCATATGCTTAGCCTTGAGATAGCTCTCTTGGATGAATGAATTGTTGTTGATGCAGACACCATGCTAAGACACTTTTTGGTTTTCTTTTTTCTTCTTGCACTTAATGGATTTTTTATTATTGACTTAGACTAGATGCCATGGTTAAGTTGATGATTAAGAATACTTTGTTACACCCGGATGCCTAACGGATAATCATAATAAAGAGAGAAGAAACCCTAGAACCTGAATTGAATTATTCTTACTAAGTTATCTAATGACATAGAATTGGATTGATATGGTGAAGTCGGATACCTAGTGCTTCAACCATTATTTTCAGAAATTATTTACATAAATTCTCTTTAATTTACTGCACTTAAGATTACTTGATCAACTTCTCTTTGGTTAATTATTTGAATTTTGTAGTTTAGTTGTTTTCGTTATTTTAATTCTAGTGGGTACTACAAAATTGGATTTAGTTAGGTGACTTTACAAATCCCTGTGGGTACGACACTCGTATTTGCTTGTTATACTATCATATCAATTTGTGCACTTGCAAGAAATATAATTTGTTCATTAGATGTTCAACTCCAACCCCAATCGATATGCAATAGTCATCAAAAGTTTTCGATATGAATTCTCTAGCATTATTCAATCGAATATATTTGATTGAATAATCAGGGTGGTGAGCCCTGAGCTTGATAACCTGAGCCAATAGTTTGGAAAATGCAACGTTCCTTGTGGACAACAAGCACACGTGTGACCAACGTGTAAAAGTGTCAACCAAAACCATAAAGTATCTAAATGGTTCGTAGAGAGGGTGAATTGGTCAACAAATGTCCCCTTGAATCCATTGTAGAAAAATGGGAGGATTCGAATGAATCTTGTCATAAGAAGGCTTAGTAATAAGCTTTCCCAGAGAACATGTTTGACATGCGATTCCTTGGATTGAACCTAAATTTCAGGTTAGTGGATGCCCATGTGATGATTTGAGGATACGGCGCATCACTATTCATCTAGAATGTCCAAAACGATCATGCCAAAGTGTGATTTTGTGCACACGGTCCCAGTAGTAGGGCTTGCCACATAGTGGCATTCTATGGGGTGTATGGTCGTAGTATACAGACCACTCGGGATACACTTCATTTCTCTAGAATAAGCTTCTGGCCATATTCGTAGGAAGTTATGCACAGAAATTCAACATCGTTTTCTACATTGGTTTCAGCATGGTAATTATTATCTCTAATGTCCTTGAAACTCAACAACGTTCTTCCAGAACGTGGAGAATAGAGTGCCTCAGCAATGGTCAAGATTGTACCATTGGACAACATTATATGTGCCTTACCGTATCCTTCTATTAAGTTGGATAAGCCTGAGAGGGTTGTCAAATGTACATTCTTAAGTATGAAGTTAGTGAAATAGATGCGTTCACATAAAATGATGTGTGTGGTTGCACTATCTGCCAGACAACTAACTTCCCCACTTGTCATACCTAGAATGAAAAATGAATTTGAATCGGTCGCATGCATAAAAGTTCTAAAAACAAATATCAATTAAAAAATAATTTTATTTATTCAAGGATGGTAATTAATTAAAACTGAATATTCCAAAAACAAATCACCAACAAATAATCCAAACATAAAGGAAAATTGTTCAAAAATCAACCAAAAAACAAGGGGGGGTTCAGCCACTAGGTGGAATTCGGCCCCATTGTGCAATTTTAACTAAAAAAAATAGTTTATGTCTAAGATTCTAATCTTCCATAGGGGTGATATCCTCTTGAAAGTCAGAAACATCCATCTTTGTAGTCTCCGGTTCGTCCACTTGCACGAAGTTTGATTCAAACTTCTTACGACGAGAATGATATTCAGCTACAACCTTCTGGGGAGCTCGGCAAACACGGGACCAATAGTCCTTTGAACCACAACGATAACATATATCTGCATCCATGGTTTCAGGTGCTTTGCCCTTATTCTTGAAGTTCGGGGCCTTGGGAGCGAGGTTTGTTTTAATGAAAACTTCAGGTTTTCAAACAAGGCATGTTTATAGAAAATTCAAGTTTCAAAATAATTATGAACTTCAGGTTCATATGTTCCTGCAGACAAACACAAATATATACACAGAATTATGCAACAAGAAAATATGCAAAATGAACTTTAGGTCTACAATTATAATTGAATTAATCAGTTGGACTTCAGGCCAAATTTAAAGTGTGGGTGAAAAAAAATATAAAACCCAAATTGTCTAAAAGTATTAAACAATCGAAGCTCAAGGCCCAAAAGTATAGGCCAAAGCCCGAGTAGGGTAAGCAATTTCGGTCAGTGTGGCCCAGCCCCAAAAATTGGGCTAAGGTGTCTCGGGTGCAGGCTTCAGGCCCACAGGGAGAGAGAAAAAAAGGGCCACATAAGGTGAGCCAAAAATAAATAAATTCACACAGGCAACTTCATGCAGGCCCAAAAACTCTTTTTTTTTTTTTTTTTTTTTCTTTTTTCACAACCCAGAGGAAACGACTAGGCCCAAGAAATAAAGGCCCAGATAAGGGCACAATCTAGTACATGGGGACATCATAGTCCTTGGACTGGTATCTCGCGTGGGTCGAGCCAAAAGGTTTTGGGTCAATACGAGTGAGCCCAAAAAGAAGAAGCAGGCCGACTAACAGAGCCCAATAGGGCTCGGGTTGGGTCCAAGGACACCTTAGCCGTAGCTAGGTGCGTTCGTCGGGGAAGAAAGTCGGCGCTACTGCTTCAGGCGGCTGTGCTTTGGGACAATGGTGCTCGGGGCGAGTCCATTGGTCGACGAAGACCTAGAAGATGAACGGAGATTGAAGAACAAAAAAAATCTCGATGTTCTCACAAAACCCTAGAAATTCGAATTGGGTTTTTAGAAAAAAAATTCGATGAGATTCAATCGAATCTAGGTCAATTGGTGTTGTGGACGAACTACAGGTCGTCAAAACACGATGACCCGTGGTATTAGGATAGGCTATAGGCCAACCTGCAATGGTGGAGACACCATGGAAGGCGTCGGGGTTTCTGGGTTTCTACCTGGAGCTCACGGCTCCGGCTAGGGGACTCAATGCTTGGCTCAGCGTGGCCATCCAAGTTGTAGGCTTGGTTGAAGGCACGAGGTCATGGGTTTGAATAACCCAAGCCATGTTTCCGATTTCTTTCTTTTGCTTTTCTTTTTGCAGTTCATTTTAATTCTAGGCATATTCAATTCAAATATTTTAATACATGTGCATATATTTGATGCAATTCATGGCAAATATCAAATTCATATAATTCAACAATTATGAATATAATGCATACACAATTTATGTAGAATCTAAATTTGAAAAACATAAAGTTAGGTTATGCATTATGGTGTATGTTCATGCTATCAGGGCTGCAAAAATATCAAGATAAAAACCGTTGTTTTGGAAGAACCTGATTGCGTGATAATATGGATGAACTGGTTTGATGCAGAAAATTTCCTCGTCAAATTCCTAAGCGCAGTGGTAGGAGCCTGCTGATAACGTGTTGCAGCCTATTTTATCTGACAAGGGGAAGGGGGCCAACAGTGGAGAGAGAGAGAGAGAGAAGAGAGAGATGTGTTTGTAGAATGTGTAGAGGGATGTGTGTGTTATCCCTCATACGTAATGCTTTTATTTATAGTATTAAAGAAGAGAAGAAATTCCTTCATCCCCAAGGAATACAAGTTGTAATATGAAAGATAACTAGAATTTACACAATCACATATAAACTAGGAAAGTTTACAACAAAGAAGGGTTTTTGAATCGTCAAGTTTACTTTTTACGTAAGCTAGGTTTCATGCAAAAGAAGCTTTGTCGTACGTGTAAATCCTAAAAGTCCAATAAAAGATCCATATTCTCTCAAACGAGGAGGAACACATGTAACTTTTGTGAGCTTAGGAATCTCTTTCCCTTTTATCAAAAGTCCAATAAAAGATCCATATTCTCTCAAACGAGGAGGAAAACATGTAAAGATCGGAAGCCAAAATTTGATGCCTTTAATACACCTTTCTTTTCGTTTGTTTTCTTTTAGTGTTGTTTTGTTTCTGTAACATAACCAAATGTTGTAGTAGGTGCACTTCAGAATGGTATTCACGTTATATATAATTCGACCAAAATGATTATTAACACTTTAAATTTGTCATTTTGCACTTTAGCTTTATAAAAACTTAGAGAAAAATTTGTCATAGAGGAGACCGTTATGATATTTTTAGATTGTAAATATCAGCATTTTTATTCAAATGTATTAAATCAAATAGTTCAATAAACTTTTACATCACTTAGAATTAAGTAATAGTCCAAAATCCTCTTGTGCACTCACAACTATTATAAGAGAATTGTTGACTATAATTTTTTCTTGTAAAATTGTCAAAAATGACCAATTTTCTTAATCTTATGACTGAAATAGGACAAATCGGTCATGCACACCATGCACAAAAGTGAAATGAAGAAAAAACCCACATATAAAATGTACAAACTCACGGGTGATGACGCTATTTTTCTGATTTCGAAGAGAGAGCTATAAGCTCTGGAATTTTTGGTTGGCTCATATCTATGAGCATATCATGTGCATGTCTTGTGCATGTTGTGTGCATGTCACTAGAAAAAGATGATTTTTTTATGGGATTTCCAGAGTCTGGGTTCAAGTCAAAGATTTGTAAACTATAAATCTTTAAGGGATTTCCATAATCTAGGCACCCACATATCCCCCAACGCCGTTAATTGTATTGTACATGTCCACAACAAAACCATTACATGTTCCAAATATTGCATTAAGAACCTTAATTTCTCACAGTAAAAACAAAAAACCCAAATTAAAAAATTGAAAGCTCAGATATTTGCCACGACACTTGAATTCCAGAAAATAACCCATTGCATCAGCATGACAAGCGCTAAGAAAAATAATAGGGGAGAGGGAGGGAGATGAGACTGTGGAGGATGCCCATTAAAAACCCAACTACAATCATACTATCACCTTCATGGAGGACACCCATATGATTGGCTTCCAATGTCAACACAGAGGAGCTTCGTGCCCAGCTCGGATTGAATGTTTCTCTCTCTCCTCTCTGTTTCTCTCTCTACAAAATGAGAAATGAGGTCATCTCTAAATGAAAGAGCTAAACATAGCCCCGTCCAGAATTATAGCCTGCAAAAAATCGTTTTAATTGAATAGTGTCAGACCATAGTCATATGTCATCTTACCAAATGAGCTAAACATAGCCCCCTTGATAATTTATGTGAAATCCCGTTTCTGGATTCACTATTGTAAACTATGTATTTGTAATAACGAAAGTTTATATTATTTTCGGGAATTTATATTAATTTTGTTAAATTTAGATTTTGATTAAACTAGTACGAAGTTTCCATTTTGGTCAGTAATCGTTAAAAATCCATAGGCCTTATGAGATCACACTAAGAATAATTGGACAGAACTCGATCCTACGAGTGTGTAGGTGAAAACCATTCGCAAATTGAAGTTGAAACGAAGAAATTAGAGACGTTTTAATTGTTAAAAAAAAAAAAAAAAAAAAATACTAGAAGCTGCCAGATGGAGAGAGGAAGTAAAGGAGAGACACGGGAGATAAAAGGTGGGGGAGGGTGACCAATACGAGGGAGGAAAGGAGAGAAAAGAGAAAGAGGAAACCAGATGACCTGCGCGACTTGCGCGACCCTTTTCCCCCATTGTGACCCGATTTTGACCCGATAAGATATCCGGCGATTTTTTGTCGTTTTTCTGGTGAATTTCATCGAGCCACCACCTGGAAACTTCATACCAACCTTCCCTCTCCATTTTCCACCCAAGATCGATGGGGTTTTGGCCCTATGTCACCGAGAACAACAGGTAGGGTCTGAGAACGCCACAAACGATGATCCGCCGATCCTGCAGCCTTCACCGGCGACCACCACCATCAATCCACTCATCTTGAACCTAGGAACAAGGCCCAAGTAGTGGTTGGAGTGTCAGAGTTTATTTGGACGTCGAATCAAATGGCACCATTTTTAGGGTTTCCAGCAATTTGAAGGATTTTCAAGCCACTTCCCAGTCGAATTGGACCTCAACCCAAGTATAAAACTTACTCCTCTCTTCAAGATATTTATTTTGGTATAATTTGGGAAATTTTGGAGTTAGGTGAATTTTCCGACAGATCACTTGATCCTTCTAGGCTACATTAATACCCCGGTTCCATATTTGACACCCGAGTAGTGAAATTCTGTCGTTTGAACCTAGTTTCATTAAGTTATGCCACTAGATCGTTATATGAATCGACGATCCGACCGTTGGATCACCAAACTTTAGTACATTATAGTACATAATATTTGAGGACATTAGGAACTGATGGATCAAGAATCCGACTTATGCATCTTTATCAATTGAATTTTTTAAGTTTGTAAAACTAATTGTTGATCATTGGTGGAGATCCAACCGTTAGATCATTCTGAAATTTTATGATATTGTTCTAGAAGATTAGTGAGACTCTTGAGAAGTTACGGATCGGAAATTAGTGGGCGGATGTTCCAGATCGAGTTATGTAGGATTGTGGACCTCATCGTTGACAGAAAGTTAACTTTTGGTCAACATGTCTCGAATCCTGTTAAATACTAAAATTAGTACTACTAGAGACTAAGTAGAGCCTAGTAGGCCTATACTGGTTAGTGGGCTATCCCAGTTAATATATACCACAATTTACGTGTATGGGAAGCATTATTGTGATATATATGTGTATATAACTTCTTGTTAAAATAAATGAGATGTATGAGTGCTAGTTTGAAAATATGAGCTGGAACCTTGTTAGAAATATTCTGTAGAATTCATATGTCTATGTGACTACATATTTAGTTGTCATAGGAAATTACTAGTGTATGTGCTCACGTTGTAAATCATAGTGTTTGATGTAGGAAGTAGGATGGACGATGATGTGACTGCACCATGTAGCAGTGGTACATGAGTGGTTCTGCTTAGTATATCCGCGATGGGTTATCGCTGCTTGCATGATTAGACTATGCATATGGTTCTGCTTGGTATATCTGCAATGAGGGACCATACACATTCTATGAGTGATCATGCTTGGTATATCCGCGATAGATGATCAATACCTAGAGCTATAGGATATAGTTCTGCTTGGTATATCTGCGATGGGGGACTGTACATATGTTAGGGGTGATCATGTTTGGTATATCTGTGATGGGTGATCACTGCCAACGTTATTAGACTATGCCTATGGTTCTACTTGGTTTATCCGCATTGGGGGACCATACGCATTCTAGGAGTGATCATGCTTGGTATATCCGTGATGGGGGACCATACGTATTTCTAAGGTGATCATGCTTGTTATATCTGGATAGGTGATCACTGCCTACCTAGGGTTAAGAAGATTAGTTGTACTTGGTACATTTCGATAGGCAACCATATTTTAGTTAGATTTCGTTCAGTGGTCCAAAATTGTATTCTATTCGAGATTCCATTGAGTTAGTTAGAGCTAGATTTCTTGAAATCTTTATGGTTCCTTTGTGTCACTCTAGCACTAATTCTCTACATGTTTATTTATGAAATATTTGAGAACTTTTGTGCTTTGAATTAGAAAGGCCGATGAATGTCTAGGTGACTCAGTCAAGATTTCTGGCTAAAATATTTATAAGTTTATCGATTATCGTTGGTTCATTGAAATGTTGTATGTTATCGTTGTGGAATTGTGCTAGGAAATGTTATGATATATGTGAATGAAAAACCTTGGTTGATATATGTGTTTGTTATATAGTCTGGAATCGAGTGAGCATGCATGTTGAATTCCTTTAAGTAATTCTGGAGCTAAATGATTTTCTACTAGATAGTACTATTAGAAATCTTGGAGTTTAATGAATGGTGAACTACGAATGGCTTGATCCTGTTTGAGCGTACGTAGGCAGTCTAACAAGGAGGTTAGATGCAGCCATAAAGTATATGAAAATTTACTATGCAATTGGACCTTGAGTGGTGTTTTGTTCAAGTCTCGGATACATGGTGACATCACGTGTCGATCTTGGACGTTTGTCAGATACGGGGTGTGACAATTTATTAGTTTTAAGTTTATACTATAAATACATTAGTTAAATTAATTAAACTATCGGTGTCTGCTTTCAAATCTCACCATTAAATTTGAATCAATTATTGCAATTGAGGAGCTGGGCCACAAAAAAATGGCTAAGAAGAGGGCTACATTTGGCCAGCCTGATGCCTCTTTGGCCAAATAATTGTCTGGCGGGTTCTATAGAATTATAGTCCAAACATTGGTTGGAGATGAGTTTTTGAGAAAATCAAGCCATTTTTTAGCTTTTGGACCTTTGGCCCTTTCCATTGGAGTGGAGATGGCTAAAAGGCCATAGACCATTCTTTAGCCCGATTTGAAAAAAAAAAAAAAAAAAACTCAACTCCAATGGAAGGCTAGGCCAAAAATAAGTGGAACCTATCAGGCCAAATAATAGTCTTTTGGCTATCGGGCTGGCTGCTTCCAGTCCACCCACCCCCCACCACCCCCTGAAAAATCAGCCATTTTTTTGGGGATTTAATGGTGTTTGATTCTGCAGGTTGAGTATTATTCTAAAAGATGATGGCACTCTGGTTTCCTATATTGGATTCAAAATCCAACATGATACTGTTCATTAAAAAAATAGACCCTTTGATTAGAGATGGTATATAAATATAGCCTGACACTATTCTTTAAAAAAATAATTTCTTGTAGGGCTATAATCTGGACAAAGGCTATTAGTCCCTTCTGTTTGAGATGGCCTAACCTTCCATTTGCAGCTCGCTGACAAAGCAACAGTTTGCTGACGTTAGTTAGCTATTGGATTTTCCTTTTTTCCTTTTTTTTTTTTTTAAGACAATTTAAAAAAAAAATTAAAATTTCTAATTTTTTTTTTCCCTATAAATACCTATGGCATTTCTACATCACTTCTCATATTTTTTTTCACCCTTATATACTATCTTACCTCATTTTATTCTAATTTTTTACATTCTATTCACCTCCAACACTCTTTCCATACACACCCCTCTATTAGAGCTTGTTTATATGTGCTTTTAAAATGACTGAAAACGCTTTTGGTGAAAATATTTTTAGAAACAATCCTTAATAAAAATGCTAGTAAATCCTTGAAAAGCACTTAAATTGATTCCTGGAAGAAGCACATAACTGGTGCTTCTTGTAGAAAGCACTTAAAGTGCTTTTGGAACCCAAAAATATTTTATCTGAAAGCACTTTCAGTCATTTTCAAAGCACATCCAAACGAGCCCTTAATGTCTAAGTTGTTAGCATGCAAGTAATATTAAAATATTTAATAAAATACGTTAAAAAATATTTAATAAAATATGTAACAATACAAACATGAAACTTAAACAATATGTAACAATACCAACATGTAACAGTACCAAAGAACAAACTTAACAATAATAAATTATTTAGGGGCTATGTTTAGTCCCTTTCGGTTGGAGATTGTATATAAATATAGTCTGACACTGTTCATTTAAAAATATTTTTTGCAGGGTTATTATTGTGGACCGGGCTATATTTAACCATTTCGGTTGGAGATGGCCTAAGGGTTAGAATTCCTGGGTAACCCATTTATATGGGAGGGCAATTAGGTCAAGGTGTAGAAAAAACAATACTATTTATGTCCTATTATTGTGCATGGCGTATGCATACTCTGTGCATATTCGATTTTTCCTAATTCAATCATAAGATTAAGAAAAGGGATCATTTTTGACAATTTTCCTTTTTTCTTTTAGTGATATCCTAATCTACTCCAAAATACACTTGATTAAAAATATAAATTAATTTAAAGCAAAACAAAGCCGCACATTACTGGAACCAATTTAGATAAAGGAAAATTAACGAAAAGTTCAAAAAAACTTTCCTTTTAATGAAAAGTCATTTTTAAAGGTATAGTGAATAGTACCAGAAAAATGTATAAATGTGGTTTTTTCTTTAAAAGTGAACAGTACTAAAAATGTTTTGTTAAACCTTCCTTTAGATAAATCAAGTTTGACACCTATATTTTCATAATAAAACATTTCATCTTTTCTTTTCTTTTTTTCTTTTTTTTGAAAACTTAAAATATTTCATCTTTAGAAAGTAGAAAATTAATATCTTTTGGAATAAGCATAATATTAAGAAGGGAAAATGATTACAATGCTCAAGAAAAACATTTAATAAATACAAATTGAACTTAAACTCAAATACAATAGATGTCAAACTCAAAAGTCAAAAGTAACCATAGCGCAGAATAGGTATAAGCATTCTTCATTGATTTTATTTCATTACGTCATCAAACCAAAACATTATTATTTCCATTTTTTAGGGCAACAACCAAAGGCATTATTATGTCTCTAAAATCATGTTGGATAATCTAGATTTGTCACATAATAACAAACTCAAGGACCTACTATCATATAACACGTACATGGAAAGAAAGAAAAATGAGGTTAAAAGTACCAGTTCATGTTTCTATCATATTATTTTATAATATTGATAAAAAATTAATGTTAAATAATAAGATGATAAAAAATTTATAAACAATCTCAATTTTTAAAAAATTTATAAAAAATTTTACTTTTAAAAGAATCCGTCGGATCATTATCATAGACTTGGAAGGACACAAACTTAGAGAACAACCTTTCAAATTGTCAAAGACGTTCGCGGGGCCCATCATATCAAATCATATGACAAACCATGATGCAAGCAATCAAATACAAGTGAAGACCAAAACCAAGTCATGAGTCAGTGACCAGTTTCCAACCAAAACCTATCAATCAGATGAAACCCTAATCATTGCTGATAAGATATTTTGAAAATTTCATGTAGTTTCTGCACTTCCAACGCGGGATCGGATCCTCTCCATATCCCTCCCCTAGGGATCCTCATGGATCCTTCAATCATCAACGTTCAATAAAAGAGGAATGGTCAGGATTAATTTGATTTTCTTTTTCTCTTTACCAAACTACCTCTTTCTTTTTCATCATCTTCTTCGTCCTATTCTCAATCCTCACCTTCTTCTCTTGACCGTTTCGCAATCTCCCAAAAATTAGTTTCAATTTTATTGAAAATTAGTTCATGATTTCCAATAAATCGACATTTCTTGCATGACATCTTTCTCTCTCCGTCTTATTTTGCTTCTCAATTTCACCTTCCCCTCGCCTCCTGCATCTTAGATTTCAAAACAATTACATTTGTTGGTCTCAAGCAGAAAAATCAATCAAGCCAACTCATTAAACACCCCAAAATCAAATCTTTACCCCCGTCCTCCATCCGTAACCCCTACTTCTTCTCTTCGCCCAACAAAAAACACCCATAAAACCCCATTTTTTTTTCGTATTTTCCAAACACCGTTATAACCCATGAATTAAATTTTTTGAACAACCAAGCAATTGATTGCAGGGAGGAAGAAGAAACTTGTCAGATTTTGTATTTGATGTGAAACCATGAAACCAAGGGAGGGAGGAAGATCGGAACTCGAAGACTCGAGGAGCAGCCCCTAAAAAGGGAGCCGTAGAGACGGCGTGCTCGTCACTGCAGTGTTGAAAGAGAAGGAAGAGAGCGGACGTTTTGATGCGAAATTGGGAGAGGGGAGAGAGGAAAGAGAGACTTTTTAATGTTAAAACTATTAAAATAAAATTGATTACTAGCCGTAGGATATCATCTAACGGCCACGAAATGATTGATCCGGAGGCTCCGCTGTGAAGGTTCTGGCGAGGACTCGAGCCCTTCAAACACTAATACCATAGTTCGAATGAAAAAAATTACCAAAGAAACTATATCGAGAATAGACTCTTCCCTATTTCATATTTTTTTACATAAGTTTTATGTCAATTTTATAAAAATTGTGCTAAAAATTATGAAATGATGGAAAGTTTATAAAGAGTTTACTTTAGAAAAGCTTCTTTAGCATTTCTTGAAAAGAAAAAAAAAACATAAATACCATATATAGCTTTCCTTAATTTAAATAAATAGCATATATAGCATAGAAAATCATTTATGTAAAGGAAAACTAGCGAAAAGTTCTCAAAAAATTATTTTTAATCAAAAGGACAAAATAAATGTGTAAGTGAATAGTACCAGAAATGAATTTTTAGGCTAAAAGTGTCATTAACGTTAAAATGAACAGTACCATAAGTGTTTTATTAAGACTTCCAAATTTTCTATTTTGGATGGACCTCTAATCCAGGGGTTTTGTGGAAATAAATAAAACTTCAATGGGCGTTTTTATAAATTCAAAAAAAAATTAGAGAATTTTGTAAAAACATGAAAAATCCTACAAGTGTTAGTGTAAATAGCTCATTATAAATCTCTTCAATTTATTGATAGTAATACTCATGACAATCCGTTCAATTTTATTTCTTGATAAACTATTGAGAGATTACCTGCTACATTTTAACTTTCAAAACATCTGACCGATGTAAGATTCTATTCTTCGATATCCTGCCATCAAGTTTTTACGGCTATTAACATCAAAAGCAAAATCCGACCAAATATTTGGTGAATGAAAACGAGTGATAGTTGAAACAGGTCCACCTATATCTTCTACGTGCTATAGTCTTTATTAAGATGGACCGCGTCCTTTTTATTTGGTAAGGTTTATCTATTTAAATTATATTTTATAAATTATATATCATAGTTTTTTATAATTGAATTATTACGTAAGTGTTAATTAACTTGCTTAACTCTTATTCACATAATGCAAATGTGATCTAAAAAGTTGGGTACTCGTTTAGTATAGATGGATTAGACCCAAAATGGTGTTAAGAAAATGGACCAAAAAAATATATTCCATTATTATTAGTAAGGTTGAGGGGGAGGAGGATTTGAAATTGTTACATTAATTTCGGAGAGTTTCGAATAAGGATGCATGAGTAGAAACTCAACATCTTATTCACTAAAATATTGTACTACATACTCAAATGTCAAAAGCTATAACATCACATTTAACTACACATGCAGTGATGCAAGATATATCATCGTGAACACATACGAATTTGACTTTTGACATTTAACTTTGTGCATCATAGAAAAGTTAAGTCAATTTTAAAATAATTTTTGTATCTAGCGGGTCCCACTTTTAACTGGATAATATTGCAACCGGATCCCCTGACCTAAATATACTGAGCTTGCTGAGCAAGGATCTAGGCCGTTGAAATTTGATCCAACGGCTACAATTATTATAACTTTTAGAGGGTCTTTCTGTTTGTAGCCGTTAGATCAAATTTCAATGGCCCGGATCCCAACAAGCTCAGTTTTATTGGATTCGAAAAAGATCCGGTTCCGATAATAATAACCAAAATCTAACATGAACTAAATCAATTAAATATAAAGTCAAATATAAACTTTTATTCTAAATTTTTGGGTACAGCACCAATACGCATTTTCAAAATGCAAGTGATATTCATGCTTACTCAAAAGATGGGGATGAAGAAAAACTCATGCTTACATTTATACGATCAAACTTGATGACTTGTCAAATTTGCATGGGTGAGAATTTGAAGTTTTGAATCCACCACAGCCTCCTGCCATTTCTGCAATACTCACAAATGTGCTACTCAAATTACATCCCAAACATTGAAAATGACTTACTGTAATAGAATCATCATCACTGTGACATGCTAATCTAATAATACAACATCACGTTAAGTTTATTTTTCACATGACGTTATGTGATAATGAATTCGTAAAAAAGTGTTAAGGTAAAAGAACCAGATCAATGTCCAAGTTATTAAATTAGGCTAAGCTACAAGCATAGGACAGAGGAAATCAAACATGGGTTTGGATTCTTTGGAAGCTTCACGGAAGCTATGCTTTTGGTGGGAAAATAGGGGCTCAATTCAAATAATATTTCAAATTTTCTTGCACATATATGTTATATAATATATAACATGGTTTTACTTTCATGCTATGTAGTATTAAAATATTACGAGTATTGAATAGTCTAAATCATTTAATGCTCGTAGCATGAAATTTATTTTTTGTATAATGTGGCCTGTCCCCCAATAATGTTCTGAAAGCCACCTTATTTTCTTATCCCTCTGCTGCTTGCCTAGCCAAGCTAGCTATTATGAATTTAGCAACGTTTGAAAACGAGATGTTTTTGTCCACTTCTTCCATCTGCCTATATAGGCAAATACAAACAAACTAGAGAGCTGTGCTTTAGTCCCTTTTGTAATCATAGTAAATTCCTTTCTGTCCATGACATTTGATGACATGCTGGTTAAAGTTAAACTCTCACATATGTTTTTGGTAAGGCCAAATAATGAAAGATGTTTCCAATCACAATGTTCTTCGTTTGATTGATACAAGCGATACTGGTAATGAGATTCAAATAAAAAACATTAGATGTAGCAGTAATTGTTGTAAAAAAAAGGGCACCACCTTGATTAATTTCTAAACGTTTGAAAATTAAGAAATAGCATCTAGATCTGGTTAGGTGCTCCGTCTAGGCACCCAACTAGTTTGCGACTATCATTTAGACAGAAAATAGATAACTTTCGTTTGACAAATTTTTTTTCAATAAATTATAGGAGACTTGTTAAATACTTAGATGAACACACATTATGTGCTTGTTCCTTATATTTTCATTATGTTTCAATACTCTATAATCTATATGTCATTTTATTTTGCAATTTATGTATTTCAATGAAGTTATGTATTTTTTAAGTATAATCAGACACTTATTTATATGATATGTAAAAATTTTACTCAAATCCATCTAGGTGTTATGCCCTAGTGCGCCGTCCAACTAGCGCCTAACGTTTTTTAGAACCTTAGTTATTACAAGTGATATTGGAAATTTGAGACTCGAACAAAAGACCTCAAATGCGAAGATAAATGTGGTAAATAATTATTGACAACTTTAGTTTTGATAAAAGCAAATAATACCTTCGATATAGTTTAAATTGATACAAGCTATACTTCAAAAGTGAGACTCAGAAACAAAACAATCCCTTTTTAACCACTTTAGCTTTTTAACAGTCAGTTTTGCCACTGGAACTTCTGAGATTATTGTTTTGCAAACCAAAAACTTGGATTCTCAGAAAATAACATGTAAGCTCCTTTCATTTCATTGACTCATAACTCATAAGGCACAATTTGAAAGAAACTTGAAAATAAAAAACAAAAGAATTTACACAAGAACTCTGTGTTCTACCCTATCATTGTTGATGCTAAAGTGGAAAATAAGGCAAAAGAGAAGTTGTTCCCCTCTCTCCAATCTGTTTTTTTTTTACCATCTGCTATGCAAAGTCATGCCTGATGTTTAACCAAAAGATAAGAGGGCCTTTTTTTTTCTCGTTGCAGATTTCTCAATCATTCGAGACTGCTTCTTGGATTTGATTACATGATCGATGCATTCGAATGCCGCTGATGCTGTTTCTCGCTGCCATCATTTCGTTAAGCGAAAGCCTCTTCTTAGGCCCTGGTTCCGGCCTTTGCTTTGGGGCGCTGTGGGATCTTGACTTGGCATTAAATGACTGAGTGCTTGACATGTAGTTTGGGGAGTCTGAGTAAGGCCGAAAGAACCTGTCTCCACAAACACTTTTGGATGGTGTGCCGGGAGCATTAGAACGAAAAGAGGTGGCAAACCGCGGAGTGTTATGTGCAGTCGGGAACTTGCATTCATTACCATTGAAGTACCATTCAAAATCTTGAGGTTTCTTGCTGTCAGGTATTGAGATACGAGCTGGCATTGGACAGGGCAGCGGTGAGGAGATGGTTTGGTAAGGCAGGTCTTCACCACAATCAGATAATATGTTGTTGAACCTACGAGACCTGGATCTCGGCTTGAATGTGTCAATTTCCACAATCTTCGGGCTTTCATCAAAGCTATTAACCGAAGTTTCATAAGTTGCAGATAGCCTCCTGCTATAAAATTCACTTCTTGCATCTTCAAATCTTTCCTGTAAAATTAATGAATCAACCACATAAGTAAGAAGCAAGAAATGTAAAATGTAATCCAATGGAAGTTGGTGAAATTAAGACTTACGACAGACTTCCGGGCATTAATTTCGGGTAGGAACCTATTCTCTTTATTGAAAGAACGACGCGCACGCTGGTATCGGACATTAGTCTGTGCTCTAAAAAGAGCTTGCATACTGTAAAGAGTAGCAGCAGCCCGTTTCCGGACAAGAAAGCCTCTAACAAGAGCCTGCAACTTAACCAGTCCTTTAAGAGCACGGTGAGCCTTTCTCGCCTGAAATCAAATTCAATTCAAGATCGAACAGAACAATGCACATAAGTAATCATTTCCCAGAAAAGGCAAGAAAACAGAAATCATAACAACAAATGGGGTAAATAAGATATAAAACCAATGCCAGAAAAAGCAAGAAAACCGAAATCATCAACACAAATAGGGGCAGACATTAAAATCGTTACCCTGTTTGAAAACATGATTTCAAATTTCAAACAATTCACATTCGGAATCGGAAATACACATAATGATCAAGGGGGACCAAATATCCGCCGTTCGATTGACAGAGGAAACACATTTTTGTACTGTTCCATAGGATTTGGAAGCAATTTTTGCAATCTTTTAGGAGCAGACATCAAAGTAAGACAACATCATGTAACAGTAAATCTAGCAGTTCCATTGTATGAGGAAGCAGATGTTTGTAACTTTCTGGGAGCAGACACAACACTAAAAATTAAGGAAACTCCTTCCACAAAACCAACCAAAACATAAGTTCAAATTTGTTATATTTTTACGTTACCAACATTCTATAAGCAAAAGCAAATTTAATTTAATGAAGAAAATGAAAACCCAACTTACCAAATAGCCTCTGAAAACAGTTTGAATCTTCATTGCAGCCCATCTCTCTCTTTTCCCAAACATGATCCCGCCACCACCGCCGCGGCCACCGCCTTGACTTGTCAACCTCACAACCGCAACAGCCGCCTGTGCTGCAGCCACTGCGGCATCAGCAGCAGCTGCGGTGGCCGCAGCCACCGCAATTGCGTGCTTGTTCTGCTCCTTATCTGAGTCCGCAAGGTAGGATCTGAGCCAGGCAGAGTCAGCAGGGACAGGAACATTGGGCGGAAGATTGGTTGTTGCGTCTTTCCCTGACTTGGCGAAGCTCCACCTTTTCTTCTCCTTCCGGTCGCTGGAGACAGTGCTGGTGTTGTCGACGTGGTCTTTCTCTCTCTTCATCCCCAGCAAGCTCTTCAACCATCTTGTAGCTCTCCCCATGTTGTTTTTGCTGTCTCACTTTCTCTCTCTAGAATCTGAAGTTGGAAGCTGGAGAAAGTTAAAAGAAGGCAGGGGTTCAGTAAAGGGCGAGTCAAAAAGATCCAGATGGAGTTTATGAAGAAGCAAATACCTACAAAGCACCAAATGTAGATACAGAAAGTGAGGAGAGAGAAACAAGTGAAAGTGAAGAATAAAAAGTCCTAGGGTGAGAGAGAGAGGGAATGTTGAGTTTAAAGAGCAAAGTGCTGAGTGTGAGCAAATGGGCTATCTCCATTTTTAGTGTATAGAATCTGGATGAGAGAGAAAGTTGAGTAGTGAGAAAGTTCTGAAAAAAAATCCAAAAAAAGGTGGGTGGGTGTGAGCGAAGAGAGCAGAAAGGGTTTCTGCAAAATCTCTCAGAATCTTTACAGGTTGCAAGCAGAGAAGTGTGGAGCAAAAGATAAACAAAAAAATTGAGATAAAGATTAAAGATTGGGGTTTTTTTTTTTCAATTTTCTTTTGTAAAAATTCTGACAGGTCCTCGTGAAGAACTGTATTACAAGACAAAATCTGTCACAGAAAGACGCAGAGGTTCAAAAACCATTTTATAATTCGAAAAAACAAAGTTTTCAAAAACTAATAAACCCAAAAACTTCACCGTTCCAGGTAAACAAAACAATAATTTACAGAGCTTAAAAATATACAGACTCTCTCACACCCACCTCCTTAAATCTTTGAATTCAAAAAAAGAGCCGGATTCTACAGTCCCCCACCCACACTTTGACCTCTAACTATTCTTGGCAAAACAACTACAAAAGGCACTGCCACCGCGTCCTCCACCGCTTCACTCACTCTCTCTCCTCCCACCCTACTTTCTCTCTCTAAATATCTCAACTTTCTGGAGCAACGTGTGCTCCAGATGAAAGATAGCCACTGACAATCCCGTGAACCGCTTCGAGTTTCTTTAAAAAAGCTTCTCCCTTCTTCTCTTCCAAAACCCTTTTGGGTATTATTAAGCTTCTCTCTCTCTAAAAAGAAAAATACCCTTTTGCTATCTTCTGCAACTGCAAACCCCCAAACCTTCTACATTAAAGCCATAATCTTCTCTGATATTTCTCTCTCCTCTCTCTCTCTCTCTCTCTCTCTAAGTAGACTCAGACTGTGGAAGTACTAGAGAAGTGCAGGCATTAAGGACTACTCCAGATGAGTGAGAGAGAAAGAAGAACCCAAAAATGCCTCAGACTACGCTTTCCTTCTTGGGTTGGAAGCGTTTCCATATCTTTTTTGTTTTCACAGTGATTCCCTCTCTCTCTCTCTCTCTCTCTCTCTCTCCCCTCCCTCCCTCCCTCTCTCTCTCTAGGATTGTTTACCGAGTCTCTGGCATTCTTACTGCATCAAAATCTTTGAAACAGAGCTCTCTGGGATTTCCCAAATCAGCCCTGATCAAGCAGATATGAATCCATTTGGGGGTGCAGACATTGCTTATTAAGAGGATAGGGAGAGGGAGGGGGAGAGAAGGGGAGGGGGCAATCTTGGGATTTGAAAATCCATAAATGCTGGGGTTTTGAATTTTTGTTTTTTTCCTGATATTTGGGATATTACCAAAGTTGGATAAATATTTAAATTTTAGAGAGAGTGATAATGATGGCAATCTACCATTGACTATTTGAAATTTGGGTTCTTTTTATTTTTTTTTGTTAAAAAAAATAAATATATATATCCTTTTTTTTTTTCCTTCAAAAAATTCGAATGAATGCAGATCCTTCTTCTTCATCTCTGCAATCTGGTGTGATGAGTGGTGCCACGGAGTTTTAATTGTTTTTTGTTTTTGGTATTGTACGCTGTCACATGATGGATAAGGAACCTGAAAATAGTATGGATCTTACTTATTCTTGTTCATTGGTTTGGCTAAAATCCAGGGCATAATTAAATGCATAGCGTTCAACAGCAACATTTTAGCATTAATTCAAATTGAATTTCAACAATTTGGGCGAGATCATAGGTTGAATTTGAAGACACTGGATTGGGTATGGACACATGTAGAATTTGAAAAGAACGGATTGTGCATTCCCTCCACTTCACAAGTGTTGAATTATTCTATTGGATATGATATGATTGAATTATTGAGTTTCCGCTTCAAACTCTTTTTAATTTTTAGTTTAAATTAGACATTAGATAATTTTTGTCAGAGATAAAAGTAGAACATGTGAAATATATCATGCTATTTATTTTCGTAATTGTACCGCATAAATGATGCAAAAAAAGAGAGGAGAGGGATATTGGTATGAGAATTGTTATTAACACTCCAAATTTTCTATATTAGGAAAGAAAAATACACTTGTGAGAAGTGTAGAATGAGATTTTTGGAGTGCCAATAACACTTCTCTATTGGTATTATTACTTTCGCTCTTTATCTTTTTGTGTGTTTGATTTTACTCTACATGCTTATTATATAGAGTCATTTATGTGCATAAATCTAAATTAATGCATGTTGGAAAACATGTGATACAAGTTGAAAACTATGTCATACAGCAACAGAAAAATCTGACAATACCACTATTTTAGTCCTTACTTTTTCATTTTTGGTTAAACCATGAGGGCATTTTATGTCTCACAGTTTCTACAACACTTTTTCTTGAATGTCCACATAAAAACCAGAAAAGTTTAACATAATCACGACCAAATTAAGTGACTAACAATATCCATTTACGAAATCATGCCAAAAATACGAGGGGGAGGGGAGTAGGAGTGACTGAATTTGCAACAAAAGGAATTGGCAGTTGCATCGTGAAGATTACAATCCTTATGGGACAGTGGAACTTTGCAAGTTGCTACAAAAGGGGGCAAAGTCTTTCCTTGTACATTTGCAGTTCCTAAATATATCGGCAGGCAGCTATTATTGTTTAGACTATCTTCAACATTTGGGTTAAAATCTAAATTTTTTAACTCAGAATATTTATGTTTTAACCTAGAAACATATTTTCTGCTCAAACCCTTATGGGTTAAATTTTTAGCCGGAGATCATTAAATAATGAATTTAGGATTCTAAAGTAATTTAAAAAAAAAAATGTAGACCATCCAATTTAATTTTATGAACATTTTAACCTAAAAATGTTTAGATTCCGATAAATATTGAAAAATCACTAAACCAACACCATGAAACTAGTGGAATACTAAGAAAAAAAAAATGAAACACATGAAAGATTTTTTTTTAAATTTTTTTAGCCTTTGGATTTAAATTTGAACTGTTAAATCTTTTTCTTTACCTTTAGATTTAATCATATTAGATCTTAGTCGTTGAATTCAATGAATTTAGAAATATAAAATTAAAAACAAATACACATTATGGTGGACCAAACCTGGGGGAATTCTGTGCTAAATTTGTCCCAAAAATGAGTTTTGGGTTAAAACTCATATTTGGCCCAAGGGTTAGTGTAACAATTTGTCCCCAATTATTATGACTTTTATAATTTTAACAAGTGAATGTACGAAAATGCCCTTTGAGTCAAAGTGTTGACTGCTGTGTCATGTCACGTAAGGTTCATTTTCTTGGCGTATCCTCATAGTATTCGTCTCTACGAATGCGTGGGTGCAAACGGATCGTGATTTGCAGTTATAACGAAGGAGATATTAACATTTAAAGTTGAGGGCAAAATTGTAAATTTATTTATTTCTAAAATGCTCCATATTTTTTGAGCAAAATCTGGCGGAGCCACGTGTGTGACCCAAATTAAAAGAAAGAAAGATGGGCGATGGTTATGAATTATAAAGGAGAGAAATGAGGGGGATGTGACGCCAATCGGAAGAGGAGAAAAAACTGAGGTGGCCAATCAGGAAAGAAAGAAATGAGGGAAAGGAGGGAAGGAGAGAAGGAGAGGAACCAGCTGGGTTCCCATTTGAACCGCGACCTAGGTTGTAACCGGTGGGTTCTCCGGTAAATTTCACCATTTATCCGATGAAATGGGCCGATTCATCATTTCCAATCATCAATTCTACTCCTCCTCTACCATTTCCACTTCAAATTTAAGAGGATTGGGTTTGGAATTAGGGGGTTTTGCACCGGTGGGTGCGATGACTACCAAGTGGTGATCCACCAAATCTGAAGGTACTTCAATCAACCACCACCATCGATAGACTTCCCTTGAGGCCTGGAACAAAGCCTATGCATTGGTTGAGGTGTCGGAGTTGTTTTGGGAGTCGAATCAAGAACACAAAATTTAAGGGTTTTCAGCGGGTTTTCATGAAATTGAGGCTTTTGCCAGCCAAAGTGGCCTTAGTCACAGGTATGAAAGTTGCTCCACTCATTGCGATCTCCATTCCTATAAAGTTTGAGAATTTTTAGAAATAGTTGAATTTTCCGGGGAGTCGAGGTGGCCAACTGCCACTTGTGGTGGCGCGTACAGTGGCGCGTGGGCCGAAACGTCCCCTGACCTCCCTAGGCTAAATTTGAATACCCTAATTCATTGGTGAAGTCCGATTGACGAATTTCCATCATTTGAACGTAGTTTCATTAAGGTCCACCGCTTGATTATTATAGCAACCGACGATTCGACCGTTGGATTGTCACCAAACTTTGATACGTTATAATATGTAATATTTGAGGATGTTAGAAACTTACGGATCAGAAATCCGATATACTTATCTTCCTAAATAGGATATGTAAGTTTTATGTTATATTGATAAGAATTCTAAGACATGATTTGATAATTGTTCTAGGCGCCGATCATTTGTGACGCCTTGATACTGTGCTAGGGAGTAGTAGCGCGGACTCCAAATGAGTGGGCTTATGGTTTTCTATATATATGTATATATATGTTTTCCATTTTTCCCAGAAATTGTTTTAAATGGATTTACGTTTTAAGTGCCATGTCATGCTTGCATTTCATTTTAGTATATGCATTATTATAAATATACATATTATTGCATGACGCTGCAGATGCCCAGGTAAGCTTCAGGTGAGTGCATATTGATGATAGTAATTGCAGTGTGTGGTTATGTTTAGATGCATTTAGTGCTTATTAGCCTGCACCCCGGTGTTGGTACTTCTGCCCGTGTCCAGGGCACAGTCCTTCATGTGAATTTCACCTCCCGCACCGCACGCTTACCTTGTATCCAAGTTTGGTGGACTGCCCTGTTGTACAGACTACATTAGGTGATTCCGACTCGTAGGTGACCTGCGATTATTGGCACAACCTTCACGTGATCGTAGCACTTGAACGTACTTATTTACACCTAGTCCTGTCGTACAGACCATAATAGGTGGTTCCGACTCGTGTGCAGGTATATTTAATGAGCTTTAGGTTCAATCGTATAGGTTACGTTAGGTGACTCCAGCTGGCATATCATTTTACATTGATTTATTTCATCTGGCTTACTTATTTTATTGCAGAGATACTTGACATGGCATATACTCGGTTTTCACTACTCTTGAGCATGACTTCTATATACTCACCCTTGTTTTTTGCGCCTCTCCAGGTTTTAGCTATTGAAAGTTCGTATCGACGAGGATTTGTGGCAAATCTCAATATAGGTGGCTACCTCTGAGGGTATGATCCTTACCCACACTACTGTTCTTTACTTATGCTCTGACATCGCGTGTGAAATGGGTTCATTCTCACTCACAGCGCACTCTTGTCTTTAGGCACTTTTAGGTTTAAATTTATTCACATTTTCCACATCATTATACTTTATGGCTTTGTCACCTTCCAAGTGTCGCCCATCACAACTTGATTCGGAGTCCTAGTGGACATTCCAGGTCAAGATGTGTCAGTTAGAGCAAGTTGGGTAGTTTTAGAACCTAAAATTTGAGTTTTACTCCAAGAGTTAGAGTTGGTCTTATAAAGTAGAATTCTTTTCCCTCATAATTTCTCTTTCTTTATTTCTCTTCTATTTAAATGGTTACAATTAAGTTATATCAACATCTTGTTTTGAATTTTTATATTAAAAAAATGGGTTAAACTATGTTTACTTCGTGGTTTTCAACATTTGGTACATCAAGTTTTTTTCATCCTAGAGTCATACCTAAAGTGTAAATTTTGGGACAGTCTCATACATCCGTTGGTCAAACTATTAAGTTTTCAGTTAACTGATAACGCGGGGCCCACGTGGACACTAACTGGATGCCAAGTGTCATTAAAAAAAATTAAAATATTAAAAAATAAAAAACACACACACTTAAAATATTAAAAACACACTTAAAATATTAAAATATTAAAAAAAATATTATAAAAACTGAATCTGGGAAGAACCCGGAAGAAGAAGAAGGAGGAAGAAGAAGAAGAAGAAGAAGAAGAAAAACAAACAAATCTGGGAAGAAGAAGAAGAAGAAGAAGACTGGGAAGAAGAAGAAGAAGAAGACGAAGGAGGAAGAAGAAGAAGACGAAGGAGGAAGAAGAAGAAGAGAGAGCAGGAAAAAAAAAAAAGCTGGGGAGGGTGCGGGTTGCAGGGAAGAAGAAGGTTTTTATTTTTATTTTAATATTTTTTTAATGACACGTAGGGTCCAATCATTGTCCACTTGGACGTCACGTCATCAGTTAACGAAGACTTAACAGTTTGACTAACGAATGTATGAGACTGTCCCAAAATTTACACTTTAGGTATGACTCTCGACGAAAAAAACTTGATGTACCAAATTTTGAAAATCACAAAACATAAAAGTAGTAAATAGAGTTTAACCCTAAAAAAATAGATAAAAAAAAAAGTGTAAGAAGAGAAAAGGCAATGAGCTGGTAATAAGAGATGAGAGAATTTCACTCTATAATTTATACAAAGTTTGCCATTAATCTTATGGACTTTCTTTTAACGTGCAGTTGTGTGTCATCAGTAAGTCCTAGTCCCAGAACTTCCTTCATCCGTACACTGTTGGGGACCGACGGACCTTAATAATCATTATCTTTCATTCAACAGTCAACCTTAATTACTACTGAAAAAGTCATCAGTTTTGGACCATGAGTAGGTCTGGATTTTTGCAACAAGTCACTGGCCTGGAGTTGCATCCTCAACTTCTGTCCCTGAAAGCCCAAGTTGTCTAACATGCAAAATTTGACATTTGAGACATCAATCAAGTCCTACTATCCTAGTTGTTTGATGTTCAAATTTGAATCTTATTTGAGTTGTTATTGTCAATCTAAAAGTTATCGTAGACTCTTATTAACTAATTTATATGAGAAAAATTAAGTATGAGGTTGTTTGATTTAATCTACCCAATACACAATTTCCATAAATAGAACTCATATAAAGAGAAATACATACATGCATGTTTGATAGTGCTTTTACAATTGCTAAAAAACATTTTTAAATAATCAAAAATGTTTTTGACAATGTTTAGCATATACGTTTAAAGTGTTTATCAGCTTGAAAAACACTTAAAAGTGCTTTAGTCTATAAGCGCCAGTTCGATGCTCTCTAAAGAAGTACTTTAATTACAAGTAATCACTTTAGACTTATTTAAGAATTTCGACGTGCTTCTACTAACATTGCTACTAGTAAAATCCTTTATAAACACAGTTTCCATCAATGTCCAAATACCCACAAAAGTTACTAAGAACTTGGTTCCATTTTAGTCAGTGAAAGACACACAGGAAACATACCAATCTCACAAAATTTATAACATCCGACCGACATGCGCACATAAACAATCTCATGCCTTCAGGAAGATATCTCGACGGAAATTTTGTTGGAGAACAATTCAGAAATAGACAAAAAATAACAAAAATAAATAGAACTTGAAATTCTAATATTTCATTAACCAAAAATACTTGTGTAGAATGAAATTATACAATGAATACAGAAACTAATATAAGAATATCAATGATACTAACTTGATCACAGAAGGTAGAGGCTAGCGTAAAAGCTATGTCATTCGAACAGTATTTTCGTCCCACTCTTGTGCTTGTGGTTCTACAACGTCTGCTTAACCAGGATTCAACTACCTAATTCTACAACCCGCACTGGATTCTAGAATTCTAGCGAATTTGCTTTGTGTGCATACTCTCTGGAAATTTTGTACGGAAGAAAAAGAGGAAGAAAAGATAATCTCACTTGGATACTATGATTGGAAATATATAGGCTCTTTCACACCCTTTCAAATACATGTTCAGTGTACTTGAAAGTACACAACTCTTTCTAATAGCTGTGTCTTTTAATCAAAACGTTTTTAATTAATAAATTAATTAAAAAACTTAATCTGAAAATTTAAAATTAATGAATCTGATTAATTAATATTAATTAATCAGACAACTATAATTGTATTTAGGCTATATTAATTAATCAGACAACTACATTGCACACAAGGCCCCTTGTCTTGATTAATTAATATTAATTGTATTTAGGCTATATATATTCAAGCCTAATCCACACAATTATAAGGCCCAAGCCTTCAATCCATTTCCAAATGGTCCAAGTTCTAATTTCTAAAAAGAAGGAATAAGCCTATATAAAGGCTAGTGAAAAAATACTGTTGCCCAATGTGGGACAAGAGGGTCTCAAACTCCTACAATACCCCACATTTGAGACGACTCTTTGGTCCTAGAAACACTAAGATACGAGAGTAAACAATAGATGTGGCATACATCAGGAGAGGTGTCTTTCGGACTTGAACCTACATTAGTATATATTTATCGGATTTACTAGATGATGCAGTGAATATAAAATCTTGAACTGTTCATCTCTGCAGTAAACCAAGACAATAAACAAAACATATGCCACATTTACACATCACAAATTCATACGTTTGTGTTCTTTTTGGTCCTGAACAAATCCTGAATTCATGAGAGCTTTAGAGAATGTAGCCATGTAATTCTCATAAATGCGACCCTACATTTACTCTCATATAGGTGATATTGATTAAGAATAGGTTGCTACAATTCCACTTGATTTACAAGTATCAATATCATTAAACTAATGTATCCTACACCATCAACAGTCACTACACTTCTTCCATCATAGGAATAGGTATGTAAGTGTGTTTCTTCTTGAATCTAGCCAAACCAGTTTGCCTATTAAACCTAGACCGTGGGATCTCCAATCAACTAGGTTAGGTTTCCGTTTGGCAGTTTCATTTTACTCTATTGGCTTTAAACCCATTCCCCTCGATCTATGCTTAACTTGCTCTCAAGACAAACCTTTAGTAAGCGAATCCGCAATATTATCTTTTGACTTAACATAGTCAACAGAAATTACACCACTAGAGAGCCATTACTTTATTGTATTATGCCTTCGTCTAATTTGTCTAGACTTCCCATTGTATACACTATTTTTATTGGTTTTGCATCTAATAGTTCAGCTTATAGATTCTTAGTTTTTCATTCCAAAGTAAGTGATATACATGTCAATACTATTATAGAATCTATAAATGCAATATTTTTTGAGGATATATTTCCATACAAAATAGGCAAGTCTAATTTATTGAAAAAGAGATTACATGATGATGTATCTGAGGTTAATGACGAACCTAGAGAACATGATAATGGTTCATCCTCGTCTAGAGTTCAAGAAGAAGAAGAACTTGAACCTAGAAGGAGTAAAAGGACAAAAATTTGGAAGGACTTTGGGCCTGATTTTGTGACCTTATTAACCGAGACAGAAGCTCAATCATTCAAGGAGGCCATGTCCATTCCTGAAGCTCCATTTTGGAAGGATGCAGTTAACAATGAGATAGATTCCATTATGTAAAATCATACATGGGAATTAGTTGATTTTCCCCCTGGCAATAAGCCAATTGGGTACAAATGGATCTTTAAGAAGAAATTAAAATCTGATGGTACAATTGACAAATATAAGGCTCGTTTGGTAGCTAAAGGATACCGTCAAAAACATGGTTTCCATTTCTTTGATACATACTTGCCTGTAACGAGAATTACGTCAATAAGATTGTTGAATGCTATAGCTGCACTCCATAACATGGAAATACAACAAATGGATGTAAAGACTGCATTCTTAAATGGAGACTTAGATGCGGAAATATATATGGAACAACCCGAGGAGTTTGTGGTTAAAGGTCAAGAACACAAAGTTTGTAAACTTGTGGAATCGCTATATGGGCTTAAACAAGCTCCAAAGCAATGGCATGAAAAAATTGACCATATTATGATCACACACGGTTTTAAGATAAATGAGTGTGATAAGTGTGTCAACACAAAAACTCAAAATAATGCTTGCGTTATGTTGTGTTTATATGTAGATGATATGCTTATAATGGGAACTAACAAAGAGATAATAAATTGGACCAAGAAGATATTGAAATCAAGTTTCGATATGAAAGATCTTGGATTAGCTGATGTGATTCTTGGTGTAAAAATAAAAAGAAACCAAGAAGGATATATTCTTACACAGTCCCATTATATAGAAGCTACACTTAGAAAATATGGTCATTTGGAAAGTAAAGATGCAATTACTCCTTTCGATGCCAATAGCAAACTTAAGAAGAATAGAGGAGATGCTATATCTCAACGTGAATACTCACAAGTTATTGGAAGCCTTATGTACATAATGAATTGTACAAGGCCTGATATAGCATACTTAGTGAGTAGACTGAGTAGATATACATGCAATCTTGGGCATGATCATTGGGAAGCTTTAATTCGAGTATTGAGATACTTAAAGCATACAATGAATTATGGATTGCATTATACAAGGTATCCTCCTGTGCTTGAAGGATTTACTGATGCGAATTGGATATCGGATAATAATGATACAAAATCCACAAGTGGATATGTATTTACTTTGGGAGGAGCAACAATATCTTGGAAATCTTCTAAACAAACATGCATAGCCCGATCAACTATGAAATCGGAATTTATAGCTCTCGATATGGCTGGAGGAGAAGCTGAGAGGCTAAGAGATTTTTTGAAAGATGTTCCCATATGGCCTAAACTTGTAACGGCAATATGTATACACTGTGATAGTTTAGCTGCACAATATCTGCTACAAATAGTGTATACAATGGGAAGTCTAGACAAATTAGATGAAGTCATAATACTATAAAGCAATGGCTCTCTAGTGATGTAATTTCTATTGGCTATGTTAAGTCAAAAGATAATATTGCGGATCCGCTTACTAAAGGTTTGTCTAGAGAGCAAGTTAAGCATACATCGAGGGGCATGGGTTTAAAGCCAATAGTGTAAAATGAAACTGCCAAACGGAAACCTAACCTAGTTGATTGGAGATCCCATGGTCTAGGTTCAATAGGCAAACTGGTTTGGCTAGATTCAAGAAGAATCACACTTACATACCCATTCCTATGAAGGAAGAAGTGTGGTGACTGCTGATGGTGTAGGATACATTAGTTTAATGATATTGATACTTGTAAATCAGGTGGAATAGTAGCAACCCATTCTTAATCAATATCACCTATATGAGAGTAAATGTGGGGTCGCATTTATGAGAATTATATGGCTACATTCTCTAAAGCTCTCATGAATTCAGGATTTGTTCAGGACCAAAATGAGCACAAACGTATGAATTTGCAATGTGTTGGTGTGATATATGTTTTGCTTATTGTCTTGGTTTGTTACGGAGATGAACAGTTCAAGATTTTATATTCACTGCGTCATCTAGTAAATCCGATAAGTATATACTAAGGTAGGTTCAAGTTCAAAAGACACATCTCCTGATGTATGTCACATCTATTATTTACTCTTGTATCTTAGTGTTTCTAGGACCAAAGAGTTGTCTCAAATGTGGGGTATTGTAGGAGTTTTGAGACCCTTCTTGTCCCACATCGGGCAACAGTGGATTTTCACTAGCCTTTATATAGGCTTATTTCTTCTTCTTAGTAATTAGAATTTGGACCATTTGGAATGAGGATTGAGGTTTGGGCCACTAATTGTGTGGATTAGGCTTGATGATTATACTATAATATTAATATAAATTAATATTAATTAATAAAGACAAGGGCCTTGGGGCACTTGGGGCCAAGGAATTAAAATTAATCTGATCAATTATTTTTAATTTCGAATTAAGTTTTTAATTAAATTAATTAAAAATATTTTGATTAATAGACACAACTCTTTGGAAAGAGTTGTATCTCTTTGGAAAGAGTTGTATAGCTTCAGATACATCCAAAAGGTGTTTGAACAGGTATGAAGGAGCCTATATAACTAGAGTCCTTAGTTCCATAAAAAATAATATTTTCTTCCTTCTTGTCTTCCGTACAAAATTTCCAGAGAGTAAATACACAAAGCAATTCGCTAGAGTTCTATAATCCAGTGCGGGTTGTAGAATTAGGTAGTTGTATCCTGGTCGAGCAGACATTGTAGAACCACAAGCACACGAGTGGGACGGAAATACTGTTCGAAGGACATAGCGTTTGCGCTAGTCTCTACCTTCAATTCATTCAAGTTAGTGTCATTTTAATTTTTTGTAATTATTGTGTAATTGCATTCTGTATTGCAACTATTTTTGAATAATAAAGTATAAGTATTTCTGTTATTTTTACTGTTTATAAATTGTTCTCCAACAAATATTCTGCAGGAGAGGATAAGGGGTCTTCTATGTATGCCGATACCACTTGTTTGATGTGTGCGCTGTTAGGTTTGCAGTCCAACATCTTCGCACGGGAGAGAGGTCTGTGATGTATTTAGCCTATTAAACGTAAAGCCCAACTGTTGTTCATGTAATTTGAAGTCCTAGGAAATAATTCAGCTATCCAAGATCTTTGAGATTGAGAGTCGTGATGCGATGGGTGATGAAACGCTGCAAGGTAGGTTAGTGACTACCTGTTAGGACGATATCGTCCACGTATAACAATATGATGATAATATGAGAGCGATGCCTATAAATAAAAAGGGAACTGTCTGCATAACTTTGAATAAATCCATAACGTAGGATAAAGAAATTGAACCGATGGAACCATGCATGGGGTGCTTGCTTGATTCGGAACACCCATTTGCAGGCCACTTTATTTTAGTGTGCAGATGGAGGAACTAAGGGCTATTTTGGTATTGCTGTGCTTTGAAAAAAAACTGCTGTAAGAATAAGCAGCTGTGCTGTGAGAATAAGTGGCTGTGAAATAAAGCAGCAAAGTGTTTGGTAAACTTTTTTGTAAAAGTGCTTTTGGAAAAAAAAAAAAAAAAAAAAAGCAGTATGATAGTGTTTGGTAAACTTTTATGTAAAACAGCTGTGACTGTGTGAAATGACCAAAAAAGGTATAATACTAGATGTGCTACTAATTTAATTTTTTTAACAAATAAAAGTGAATTACTAAATATACTTTATTTTTAGAAGAAAAATATTTATAAACTTTATTTTAAATATTAATTAGTATGACAAACTACTTCAATTGAAATATTTTAGATTGAATATCTAGGATTCATTATTACAATATTGTTAATGTACTTGAAAGTAGTCTAATTAGATGCATTCATCAAACTTGTTGCTATTCTATTTCTTAATACCTCTATCTCATGTGATCCTTCAATTTGATAATTTTGATATTCATCATCATCATCATCACTACTATCGCTCTCTTCACAAAAGTCCCTGGGGTCATCAAAATGACGATCACGTTTAGAATACCTCCGTATGTAGTTATGAAGAGCCATTATAGCAATGACAATCTTCACTTGCTTATTGAACCGGTTATTAGGCATATCCCTTAAAATTGCCCATCTTTTCTTCCATACTCCAAAAGTTCGTTCAATGATGCTCCTAAGAGAAGAATGCCTGTGGTTGAATACCGCTTTATGACCTGTTGGTTCGGCACCCCTACAAAAGTCTGGGAGATGATATCTTTCACCTTTATATGGTCCCAAATAACCTCTCCTTTGTGGGTACCCCGCATCTACCAAGTAATATTTTCCTGACAATTGAAAATTTTGTTTTGTATTGTAATAATTATACAAAGTAAGTATGTAAAATGTTATAATAAAAGTATGAAGATTACCATTTGGAGGCTTAGAAAATTTTAAATTTGGATTCCGTAGTACAGATAGAAAAACCCTTGTATCATGTGCAGTGCCTTCCCATCTGGCACAATCAAATGTGAATTGCATGTCAAAATTACATGCAGCCATAATATTTTGAGTCGGTATTCCTTTCCTACCAATGTATGGAACTTGATCCGGAGGTGGTATTGAAGCCTTAACATGCACTCCATCTACGGCACCAATACAATCCTAAAAATAATGACATAGAAGAAAACCGTCAACCTACACTTATAGTTTGCAAATAAGTTAGAAGACGAGTCAAACTTTACCTTAAAATAAGGCATGTATCTTGTATCTCTCCTTATTTCTTGGGGAATGCCACGAAACTATAAATCCATCGCTTTGATAATATCTATTGCCATCTTACATACGATATCCAACATAGCACCAAAATATCTACTAACAGTCTCACCAGAATGTTGAAATCTCTCTTGAGTTAATCTATTTTTCACACCATGTCCCAACATATGCAAGAACATTCCTAATATTTCAGTTGCATTCATTTTCCTTGAACCTTTCAATCCATAATTAGTTTGCAAGTCATTGGATAATCTATAAAAGACATCTTTGTTCATCCTAAACATTGTATAGCATCGCACATCATTTCCTTGTAGTACTTCCATCAACCAAATATTACCTGTATGGGAAGAATTCATACATGGAGTTTTGTGGACATATTTTAAATAATATATTTCAACAGCTCTCGCTACAGTGCATATAATTAGACCATCCTCCAACTCCTCAACATCATCATTAGAGGTGTTCATATTGAATGTACCTGTAACCTAACACATAATTCAAAATTCCACAAGTCATAATCCAGCAATCACTAAGAAGTCATAATCCGACATTCGAGAACAAGTCAATCCAACGTTTAACAAGAAATCATAATCCAACATTCAATAAACACAAAATACGAGCAACATTCAACACATAGTCTTAATGCAAAGTACAAACCACACAAAGTCCTAATTCATAGTTATAGCTTCTTATTGTTCTTTGTTGAACATATATTTCAACCAAGTCAGCTGGACTTCAGGATCTTGCATCGTGGTAAACACCTATCGCTTCTTTGCAGAACAAAATAAACATGTAGTAAACAACCATAACTCGCTAAGTGGCTCACAACCAGGCAATTGTGCAACGACCGCTAACACTTCCGGAATACTATTACATATATGCAGCGACCTCATCAATGAGTTTGTAGAACTCCTAGTTTCATAAGCTACAACAAAACGGTCAATTTGATCACAAAGTTTTGTAGCACCTCCAAATTTTTTCCCTTTCTTATTAACCTTCTTTTTTCGCAATTCTCCTTGGTTAGCTGCTCTGTTTTTTCCCTTCCTTCTTGCTTGCCTTAGATCCTGCATAGTATCAGTTTCTTCCTCATCATATGAATCAATTTGTCTTACAAATTCCTCTCTTGACTTTGGTGGTAGTACTCTAGATGAAGGTGCCCATGCATGTTCACCGGTAACAACTGTACTCAAGAACATCCTATCTAGCTTATCCTCCATCTCAGAACTAATGCCTTTTTTTTTTTTTCGCAATTTTCCATATTCTTTGTTTGTCTTCAAGTAAGAAAGAATATGGTTAATACATATTGCATGATATCATAATACATATTAAAAGATAAATACACAAACCTGAATTTTATTATTATACCACTCCTCAGAGGCATCAATGATACCCTTACTCGAATTCCACCCTAGGCCAGTTTCTTTACCAACTAGCTCTTTCCACAACTTCCACTCATTTTTAAGGGCATCTGACTTATTTTTTAGTTGATTTCTTTCATAATCATGCCCTGTCTCTGCCTTGAAGTTAGCTCTAATATTTGCATATCCATCTTTGTCAAAGTGAGTGCCCGGACAATGTTCGGCCTCAACCTCCTTGATGCAAACATCACAAAATATAGATATATTGTGGGCATTCCATGTAGCTACAGGATTTGACGAAGATGCCCCTTTCTTTGCCATCGATACCAACTATTGATTTGTATATATACATACATATATATATATATACATATATATTAAAACAAGAACAAATGATATTGTAATATAACCAAGAAATAACCAATAAACGATCCACATACAACTACAAAAGATTACATCACAGTTTGGGTTCAAAAAGTTTGGCCTAGCCAGTCTCAAGATGGAATTCTACTGTCCACAATAGATCAGTTTCCAACCAAAGGTCGTTATTAGTTTAAAACAAGTAGACCTATATAGCATAAAGAGCAAGATTTTGTAGCATAATTCGGGAGAAATAGCAGGTTTGTATGAGAATGGGCAAGGACATTTTCTCCTTACTAAAAAAAAAACTGGATCTAGCTAAAGGAAATACAACACATTTTCTCCTACTAAACAAACAAAGAGATGATGATGATAAATGCTATGGTGCATGATGAAATCGAAAATTACTAGTTAATGCTATTGAGAAATGACTTCATTTCATTGAATAATGATAAGTTACAACTACTATTTATATTTATAATTTAAAGAAGTCAAAATACAACTAAGGAAAGGTTCCATAGTATGAGAACGGTTCCATGTTCGAAAATGCATAGTTATTCTACAATCATAGCAAAACCCTGTAAGCAAATGGTACACCACTTATGGTTCTGTTTAGGCATACATGCATTGCATTGCATTGTTTGAAAAGAAACCGAATGAAAACCACAAACGAAAACACAACCATGACTCAAAGATTTAAATAAAAATTAATCCCTAAATTCTATTTGTACGTGACAGACTAATTTAAGATAAAACCGTTATCTAAGCTTATGTTTACTTCTAAAGTACATACTAGTTTTCCTTGCATCTGTTGCCGAAGACATTTGGCTAGCTAAACAGTACACATCTCATTAACATGACTTTACACTGGAAACTATGGTGTGCATCCATTTTCCAGCTGGTACATTTATGTTTGTACCATAACTATATGCGTCTACATCGATGTATCTGTAGTAGCTACAACAATGACATATATAAGCTTGGCCATCACCATTTAAGATAGAGCTCGATTGCGGGAGTAATGCTAGTTTTATTTGCGGTAAACCAACAACACACACATACCATAATAGACACAGTTGGCAAAAGTGTAATGCTCACTATAATGGTGATCTGTTAGACAACTACCAAACCAAGTTTGCAGGAGAACTCAGAAACTCTCCATAACCAAGTTTCATGTAATGGTGGAATGAAGAATTCAGAAGAAAAAAAAAAAAAGACACATAGCATAAATGAAGAATTCAGAAAAAAAAAATATAAAACACGATAGCATACTAAGAGAGAGATAAGATACGAGCACTAACCTGAGGGGTGAGCTGAATCGCAAGAGACGCATGACAAATCAGAAGCACAGTTCACAAATCAGAAGCAGAGCAAAGCTTTATAAGAAATTATCCCTTACCTAAACCCAAATCAGAAGCAGACCTTCTAAAAAAATGAATAGAGAAGTAATCAAACTTCTCTCTTAATTTTTCTTGTTTCCTCCACAAACCTAATTTTTTTTTCCTAATTAATTTTTTCCCAATCAATTTTTTCCACAAACCATATCACCTTCCCCAATTAATTTTTTCCCCACCCTCCATCCCCAATTGTTTTTCTCGACACCCATACCCTCATCCCTTTGCTCTTCCCACCCCTCTTTCCCTCTCAATCCTTCATCCCCAAATTGAAAAATCCAAACAAATAAATAAAAAATTTTTACAAGAGAAGCTTACCAAAAGAACCTGAAGAAACCTGGAGAAAGAGAAAGATTGCTGGTTTTTGGAACGAGAGAACGAGAGAACGAGAGAGTTGTTTTCCTGGTTCGGTCGGGTATGCGAGAGTGCTGAAGGCGAGAGCTGAAGGGGAGAGGGAAATGAGGGCAATTTTGGGTTGTTGAAAATTTCATTAAACACACCACTGTTCACTCTTGTTTTAAAAAATAAGCTGTTTTTGAAAGCTGCTATTTGTAGCTTCATGTTTTGGGCTTCTTTTCACCCCAAACTTTGAGATAAAGCTGCTTTTGAAAGTTTACTAAACACCAAAAACCCTCCCAACGTTTTTTCATACCAGTTTTTTTTTAATCACCTCAATCCCAAACTGCACCTAAGACCCATATTTGATTTTGTAATAATGCATTTATCTCTTCGGCCCTGGCATCGTGCCATTCCTATTTACAAACAGCCTGAGAAAAACATGTAGGCTCATCAGTAGACAAAGAAATTTATAAGGCATGAGGTAAGGGATACCTAGTAGTTCTACCGACGAGTGCCATCTCGAGTGAGAGTTACCATGAGGTGGGTAGATGAATAAGAAGGTGATCGACCAAATAACAGGGAAGGGGGAGTATGGTGTATTGATGAGATAAACGGATGTGAGCGTTGCCTTTACCCATAGAGAGTGTAGGGTATGTGCTGCGATAAGCAAAGCATGCACCATGTTAGCAATAAGACAATGTTTGTCCTAAACTAACCCATTCTATTGTGGCGTATGAGGGCACAAAAAACTTTGCTGAATATCAAGAAGATGACAAAAGCCAGACATTGAGTTGTTGACATACTAGTGCCACCATCACTTTGGAAAAATTTAATGTGTGAGTTGAATATATTTTTAACCACGGCCACAAAAGTTTGACAATGATGGAAAACTTCGGATATCTTTTTCATTGGATAAATTCATATGTAACGAGGATAATCATCTGTAAAAAGCACATAATAATGAAATCTAGAAATGGAATCAACAGTAGACATCTAAACATCAGAACGTATTAAATAAATTGGAACAGATGCACGTTCTTTATTTAATGCAAATGGAATGAGTTGATTTACTCAACGCACAACTTTTACAAAAATTAGCAGATGGAAACTTTTTTTTTTTTTTTTTTTGTTTTGTTTTTGTTTGAGAAAATAGAAGATGAAAACTTAGAACCTAGAGTAAAACCTAAATGACAGTTAACCAAGTCACTAGTGCCAAATAGTGAAAAGGGCAGTAAGTGCTTTAGGAGACAGAAGTGACAATGGATATAAACCATCTCTACATGGGCCTTGAAAAAAAAAAGAGTGAGCTAGAGCGTAAATCATAGATACGATCAAATTGTGCAAAGAAACATAAAACAACGTTATTATCAGTAGTAAATTTAGCGACAAATAAAAGATTCTTGCGAATAGAGAACAAGAAAAACATTTTTAAGAAGAAAAAAGTGAGAGTTGAGTGATATAAGAATAATACCAGTTGACATTATGCTAAGATGGTCACCATATCCAATTGAACCGAGTTATTACCATTGTAATGTTGTGGGTGTTGGAGAGTGCTTGGATCACCAATCATATATGGGTTGCACCGCTGTCCAGGTACCATGTCAGATCAGGGTACTTGACAACTTAAGAACCTGCAAAAGGAGGAAACGATTCTGGCCCACCATACCTATGAAGGCAGTTTTGGCCCAAGTGCTGTTGAATAGAACAAGTTGGGAACAATTGAGAATTGGTCCTGAGCCCAATAGCTCATTAGAGGGTGCGTTCCAGTTTGGAGAGGGTCATTCCAATTGCCGCTGCCACGGTTTGGGCCATTCCATTGAGGGGGCAGATTCCAATTTTGATGATTTTCACCCCACTGATTTTGACTATGGGTCGCTAGTTTCTGTCATTGTTGGAGTGATGCCTTGGGTTGCCGTCGTGGGGGCGATTCCCCTGCTAGTCGCCGCAATTAGAATTGTTGGAGGGGTTGCCGCGACCCTGGGATGGAAGTGGCTAATGAGTGGCGAGGAGGGTCGTCTAGGAAGATGTAGGAAAATTCGAGGAATGTGGGTTTTGGAGATCAAAAGCCACAATCTTGGAATTCAGTTCAGTGAAGGACGACAATGGGGATGAATTGATAACAGTGGTAAACAATATCCGGTATTCAGGAACAAGTCCACAATGCACTATGAGGACTAAGTCATTGTTGGGAATAGATTGGCCGATGTGAGCTAGTTTGTCTGCCAAGTTTTTGGTGTGTTAAAGAAATTCTGGTACAGAGTGAGTGCTTTATGAAGGTTAAGCAACTGGAAACGCAAATTAACAGCGTTGGTAACAAATTTCTACGAGATGTGCTGTTCCAAGCACTCCCAAAATGCTTTGCCAGAATCATAACACACGATCAAGGCAAGGACAGGTTCTGTAAGTGTGGAGGTGATATAGCTTGCAACAAGTTGATCATATGATTTTTTAGCCAAAATCGTCCCTAAGATTTGAATAACACATCACTTTGGTCCCTGAGATTGAAAATCAATAGAAATGGTCCCTGAGATTGTCCTCCATCCATTATTTTGGTCATTCCGTTAAGTGTTTCAGAGCTCTTGGCCGAAAGTTTGGGCAATTTTCAAAGCTTCGTAACTCAATCGTTTCTTAACCAAATTCGACCTATAATATTTGGAAGCCCAATGGTTGCTGGAGATGGCCGGAAAATACCCTAAAAGGTGACTGGTTCACAGAAAAACTGGAAAATTAGCCGAAAACTGGGTAAATTTTAAACGTTCATAACTTCTTCAATACTCAGCGAAATCGAGTGATTAAAAAACGAAAATCATACTTCTCGATGAGACAAAGAGCATGGTACCATGAGACGAAGAGGATGGTACCTTTCTTGACGGCTAAATCACCGTGGTTTGGTTGGAAA
The DNA here is from genome assembly GCF_963583255.1 of Pyrus communis. Classification (NCBI taxonomy): domain Eukaryota; kingdom Viridiplantae; phylum Streptophyta; class Magnoliopsida; order Rosales; family Rosaceae; genus Pyrus; species Pyrus communis. The sequence continues at coordinate 9,768,106 of NC_084813.1, read as the reverse complement.
ATGACTCAAAAGTGGTTGTCTTGGTCTCGAGTTAGTCACGTTTGAGCCATTTTTCGGCCAAGCCATGGCGAATTAGCCGTCTAGAAATGTAATATTCTCTTCGTCTCGTTGAGAAGTATGATTTTCATGTTTGAATCACTCGATTTTGTTGAGTATCGAAGAAGTTAAGAGCGTTTAAAATTTACTCAGTTTTCGGCGAGTTGTCTAGTTTTCCCCCTGACCAGTCACCTTTCAGGCTATTTCCGGCCATCTCCAGCAACCATTAGGCTTCTAAATGGGTATAATCTTGTTCTACACTTTCCTATCTTCATTTTGATATATTATGGGTTGAATTTGGTTAAGAAACGATTGAGTTATGAAGTTTTGAAAATTGCCCAAACTTTCAGCCAAGAGCTCCAGGACACTTAACAGACTTTTTAACGGAATGACCAAAATAATGGATGGTGGACAATCTCAGGGACCATTTCTATTGATTTTCAATCTCAGGGACCAAAATGATGTGTTATGTAAATCTCATGGACCATTTTGACTAAAAAGCCTTGATCTTATTGATACCACTTGGTGTGTGCAAGGTTAGGGACCACAAAGGAGAGAGCAATGGGGGTGGAGCCAAATGAGACATCAGAGTCAGAAGTAGAACTGGGAGGAGCAGTTGCAATAGTAGGAGGCAGTGGGGGTGATGAGCCATAAATGAATTTCCACAACTCTTGACTGATGAGGAAATGCTTGATTTGACGAAGCCAATTCAGGTAGTTAGCCCCTGTAAGTTCTAGAAATTGTGCAACGTTGTGGCCAGAAAGGGTAGAAAAATACATGGTAGGGAATAAGGATCAGTTAAGAAGTGTTGAAGCTCGAGAAAGATGATACCATGTAGAAACTGAAGAACCAGTGAAGGGAAATGTGCAGACTAGAGAGAGATTGTTTGAATGTGTTATACATCATTAATCAACACGTTACAATTTATACAAATAATATCAACAAGAGTCCTACATATATAAAGATTACATTGAGGAATATCCAATTGGTATACTAATTTATCTATAACAACCTTTGCATTTTACATAGCCTTGGGCTTTTGGTTAACACCACTAGACCGTAGAACTAAATCATTTCGTTGTTACTAGACAAAAGAATAAGAATGATACTCATTCCTTACAAATTTGTTTCTCTTTACATGCCCTAACATGCTTATAATAAAAATGCTAGGACCAACTAGTGTGTCAGAGAACTCTCTCAACAAGGCTAAAAAAAATTAGTTAAAAATTTTGAAAACTAGAAAGACTTTTCTTTAAGGGAGCTTTATATACAAAGACAAAAACTTTTACTATATTTCAAGAAACTCCACTAGTTTTTAAACGTGTCAAGGAGAGACAAAAACATAAAAACAACTAAAGCCCAGACCAAAAATATAGAAACAATGTTTTAAAATACTAGCCATACCCTTAAGGCTTTAGGGTTGTTAATAAAACTCAGCCCTCACAACTTCAACAAAATTAACATGCCATAAGCTTAATCCATCCTCGATTATTTCTACAGAATCAGTTTTGAAACTATATGCAGAATCAATTCGTATTCTTTATTACTAGAATCACTTCAACCCATCCTTGACCATCTTTGTAGAATCAGTTCAATTATTCATCGACAATTTTTGCAGAATCAATTCAACTTGTCCTCGACCATTTTTGCAGAATCAGTTCAACCCATCGTCGACTATTTTTGCAGAATCAATTTAATCAGTCCTCGACCATTTTTGCAGAATTAGTTCAACCTGTCCTTGACCATTTTTGTAGAACCAGTTCAACTTGTCCTCCTGCAATTCAACCTATCCTTGACCATTTTTACAGAATTAGTTTAACCTATCCTTAACCATTTTTGCAGAATCAGTTCAACCCGTCCTCAACTATTTTTGTAGAATTAGTTCAACTCGTCCTCAATCGTTTTTGCAGAATCAGGTCAATGCAGTTCAACCCATCCTTGACCATTTTTGCTAAATTAGTTCAACCCGTCCTTGACTATTTTTGCAAAATGAGTTCAACATTTTTGCATAATCATTTCATCCTGTCATCGACCGTTTTTGTAAAATCAGTTTAACCCGTCATCAACTATTTTTGCTGAAGCAGTTCAATGTTTCTGCAGAATCAATCCAACCTATCCTCAACCGTTTTTATAGAATCAATTCAATCCATCATCGATTATTTTTTTAGAATCAGTACCCATCTTCGACCATTTTTGCAGCAGTTCAACCCGTCCTCGATCATTTTTGCAGAATCAATCAAACCGGTCTTCAATAAATGACAATGTTTACAAAATTTCATTGAATCATCTTTTGGTTTATTAAGTCGTAGGTGTGTTCAATAGATTTCATTTGCAAAATCCAGTTCTTATATTATTTTTTTCATTTTACAAATTCAAATTTTTGATAGAATTTTTTTTCGTTAACAGAGGTTGAAATAAAGCAGTAGAATTTTGGGGGAGAGAAGCAAGGCAAAGGTCTTCTAATTCAGAATTTGTTTGATTTGAAACTTATCTTAATTTGGTCAATGGAAGGTTAGTTGTGATAAATCGTGTTTGATTTGAATATCATATACTATAAAGCAGCAAGAACATCTTTAAATCCAATTTCAAGGCACATTTAACTTGAAAAGGGAAAAAAGAAGGAAATTATACCCGTCTAACAAATAATTAAAACTAGATGGGAACTTTAATTGTCCAACTAGGAATGGGAATGGGATGGTAAACTGGGTAGAGGTTGTAGATCCACAAGTTCATTCATTCATTTGAATAATTAAATTGAATAATTAAATGGAGGGTTTTTATCGCAAATGGTCCATGAAATTGACCCTCACCATCAAGATGGTCACTAAAATTAAAAATCAATCAATGTAGTCCCTAAAAATAGGTGTTGCAAATCAATGTGATCCTTCCGTCACAATTCTGTTAAGTGCTGATGTGGCCCATAAATAGACCCCACAAGATTTATGGGTTTTTATCACAAATGGTCCCTGAAATTTATCCACACCATCAAGATGGTCCCTGAAATTGGCCCACACAATCAATATGGTACCTGAAATTGAAAATTAATTAATTTAGTCCTTGAAAATAGGTGTCACAAATCAATATGATTCTTCCACCACGATTCTGTAAAAAAATTTGTTATGTGCTGACGTGGGTTTAATAATTAATTAAAAAAGTTGTCTAAGTACCATTTTGCACAATGGAATTTTTTTTTCTCTTATAGTAGTGCCTACTCCAAAGAGAGATCCCTTCCATAAATCCTCAAAGGCACAAAACTTAAGAGGGGGTGTGGAAATAGTTTTGAACGAACAATGGACGCACCTCAGTTATAACCTCATTATCTCAAGGTAGACCTCGTCGTTCTTTGCATCACCAGACCACTAGGGAGACGCCAAACAAGCTCTCCAAGATTAAGGTTGTGAGGATATTGATTGCCTAAATGTTAATGGTGATGTCCTAGTAGTCGTTGCCAATGGGCCAAGCATTCACCAAAGGTGATCTCGATCCAGGTTCAATTCGGTGAAGAGTGTCAAAGTGTGTAAAGAAAGGTGTATTGAGAATTTTTTTTAGAGAATAGAGAGCGAAAGAGGTAGAGAAATGTGAACTAGGATCGGATGTGATTGTGGGACTAGGTTTTTGGGTTTGACAATTTTTTTATTAACTATTAAATTATTAAGCCTATTTGTAATTTTTTTAAATTTAATTAGACTTATGTGACCCATTTATGTGTCACATCAACATATAACATAATTTTTGACAGAATAGTGACAGAACAAATACAATGATTTGAGACACTTACTTGCGGGACTACATTGATCAATTTTCTACTTCAGGGACCATTTTGATGTTGCGGGTCAATTTCAGGGACCATTTTGATGTCATGGGTCAATTTCAAGGACCATTTGTGAGAAAAAAGGACTTATGGGGCCCATTTATGTGCCACATTAGAACTTAACAGAAGTTTTAATAGAATTGTCACGAAAGCACCACATTGAGTTGCGACACCTATTTCTAGGGACTACATTGATTAATTTTCAATTTCAGGGACATCTTGATGATGAGGGTCAATTTCAGGGACCATTTGTGTTAAAAACTCTTAAATGGAACCAATATTTTTTGAAGAGATGAAGAGAGAGAAATGAGCAATGGTTGAAGAGATGTAAATGTGAAAAAGACCTTTCCACTATAAAAGGTAATTTTGTAACTTACACTCTAGAGAAAAAAACAAGGCAATGGTATCATTTTTCACATGTATTAACTTTTGTCTCTCCTTGAAATGTTTAAAAAGTGTTGTCTCAATATACAATTAAGTATTCAAAGTATACTCTATGTGTAATTTTTCCTTTCTTTGGTAATACCAACTGATAGTTATATGATGCTTCCCTTCTTCCCATACTTTTGTTAGAAAAAAAAAAAAAAAAACAATTATTCTAGTGATACTTTATTTTCTCTAGCCGCAAACATTTTTTGAACAAACGATATTATCTATACTAAGACCAAACCCAACCCTCGGTTATTTGCCAAATTTCCCCACTTATTTGTCATGTACATAATATTATTTTGCAACTAATTGTTTTTATGTATTTTTTTTGCATAGGGTGACAAAGCAATGGAAATTTACAAGATAAGAGTAACACCAAAAAATCAACCTTTTAAGTTGCAGCATGCTTGGGACGTCCCTAAGGATTGTTCAAGGTGGGCAACCGATGTGGACCAACAATGGGGAAGATTATTTCAACGTGAAGCTGCACTGATAAATGATAAAGATGAAGGTGTCAATGAAGGGGTCAATGAAGGTGTCGATGAAATAACCCCAACTCCTTCTTTTGCAAGGCCTCCAGGAAGAGATAAGCAAAAGGAAGCAAAGAGAAAAGGGAAGTCCCAAGATCCGATGAGTGGACACATTGCTACAGGATTTGCAAGGTTGAGTGAAACCCATAGCGCTCGCCAAGAAGAAGCATCCCGAATGCGCTTGCAAATGAAGGAAGAAGGGGATAGGGAGCAAGATAGGTTCAAAATTAATTTTATGATGGAGGACATCAACAAATACACTCCAGAGAGGAATAAGTTCTTACGTGGTAAGCAAAAGGAAATTTTGCGAAAGCATGCCACAAGGAGTATATTTCAAGATGATGAATCATCTCAACCCTATATCCCAAGTCCACCACCAAGTCAAGATGGTGGATATCATTATTAAGTTTATGTAGTTTATGAATTATCGATTGTATTAAGTTTATGTGATTTATGTGGTTTATGAATTAATATTTGTATTAAGTTTATGTACTTTATTAATTGTCGTGTGCATTAACTTTATGGCTTATTAATTATTGTACTTATTATTGCACACTTTGATGTACAATAGATGCCTTTAATAATTCAAACGACATTCAACATCTCTGACAATGTACTAGACAAAATAAGACACTTCAATAATTTTGCATAATAAGCCACTTCAATAATTTTGCATATTCAAATGCCTTCAATAATTTTGCACAAGAAGACACTTCAATTTATTACTAGAAAATATCAACATAGTACACTTGAAATTATTACATAACACAAGAACACATTAATACACCAACATCATCAACGTTCACCTTCTCGCCGCCATACATGCTCAACCAAATCCTTGTGGAGTGTGTCATGACCTTGAGGAGCTTGAATTCTATTTAAATGTCTCATATACTCACTCAATGTGACCTTATCCTATCGGGTCTCATTTGTGGTTGTGGCGAGATATTCAACATCTTTTGCCATAGCTCTTGCATGTGTTGGTTGGTCATCATCCACATCGTCATTTGAATCTTCTTCAATTTTGATATACTCATCTTCTAGAGCCGTTGCCAAGGATTAGCAAATTGCTAATCCCCTTTTGTTTCTGTTCGTGTCTTTTAGTTTTGGTTTCTGATTTTTGTTTTGTTTTGTTTTGTTGATTTTAGGTACTAGTTTATGACTCGAAGTTCTCAACCTGTTCGTGCACATATCTTGGAGTTTGACGACGATTTTGAGCGAACCTTGAGAAGAAAGAGGAAGGGGCCAGAACCTAATCCACCTAGTTCTTGCTTTGAATCTGAGTTTGAAGAAGAAGAAGAAGAAGAAGAGGAAGAACAACTCATGGATGTGGATAATCGAACAATCAAGGAACTTTCAGCCTCGGGATTGGACAATGTCGTACCCCTATGCATTCAATATCCTAGGGCAGCTCAAGGCAAGACCGAGGAGTTCGAATTGAAGTCTAGTTTGCTGCATCATATTCCCAAATACCATGGGCTGTCCATGGAAGATCCAAACAAGCACTTAAAGGAATTCGAGGTGGTATGTTCAAGTATGACCCCAATCACCGTAGATGGGAACATTTTGAAGATGAAAGCTTTTGCATTCTCTCTTTTGGAAAAGGCTAAGGATTGGTTGTACGAATTGGCACCTGGAACTGTCACCTCTTGGGAAAGCATGAAGAGAGCATTCTTAGAGAAATTTTTCCCAACTTCGAGAGTTATTCTTTTGAGGAAGAAGATTAGTGGAATTCAACAAAACCAAAGAGAATCCTTTCCAGCATATTATGAGTGTTTCAAGACTTTAGTTGCATCATGCCCTTAACATCAAATGAAAGAAGAGCTTCTAATTCAATATTTCTACGAAGGACTTCTTCCAATTGAGAGACAAATGTTAGATGCTTCGGCAGGAGGTGCTTTGGTTGACAAAACACCAATTGATGCCAAGACCTTAATTGCAAATCGAGCATTGAATGCGCCACAATACGAGGGAGTTGGACAAAGAGACACCCCACAGCAACAACAACAAGTGAATGAGGTAAGTGCAATTTCTGAAATTCAATCTCAATTGGCTAATCTCACTGTTCTTGTGTTACAGGTTGTTGATGGATTCAAAGTACAAAGAGAAAGTGTTTGTGGCGTGTGCACTATGCAAGGACACTCTAATGATCAATGCCCTCAATTGATAGAGAATGGGGGATGGGAAAGTGCCAATGTCATGGGCTTTCAAGGCCAAAATCAACCAAGGAATGATCCATACGCCAACACTTACAATTCGGCATGGAGAGATCACCCAAACATGAAGTGGAGGGAGCCTCAACAAACTCAACAACAAGGAGGAGTTCGACAGCCACCCCATGGGATATTTTAAATGCCATTCACACCAATGCAACCTCAACCACCTCCGGTCCAACCAAATTCAGGTATGTCTTTGGATAATGATAGGGTTATTCAATTACTCACCTTTTTGACGTAGGGAGTGCAAAATCAAACCAAAGAGATGCAAATTCAAGCTAAAGAGGTGGACGAATTGAAGAGGCAAATTGGGCAAGTAGCGGAGTTCATGGGAAAGTTTAGAGAACAAGGCAAACTGCCTAGTTCAACCATTGTGAATCCAATGGGAGGATTTGAAACCGCCAATGCCATCACTTTGAGAAGTGGCAAGGAAGTTGGAACCGACCGACCCACAACCATCCAAATCAAGCCAAAAGGAGGACGAAAAACTGATGCAAGAGGAGGAGGAAAAAGGCAAGGCCACAGCAAGGGTAGAACAACCCTTGCTGCAGCCCCCTAAGCACCCTAAGTCGTCCAACACATGTAAAGTAGGTTCAAATTCGATTGTTTCTAACCCTATTCCACCAAATGTGCCTTTTCCTAGCAGGTTTATGCAATCTAGGAATGAAGAGAATGAAAAAGACATTCTAGAGACATTTAGGAAAGTGCAAATCAATATCCCGCTTCTTGATGCAATAAAGCAAATTCCAAAGTATGCTAAGTTTTTCAAGAAGCTTTGTACAACAAAGAAACGAAGTTAGGAGAAAGAGTCGGTACATGTAAGTGAAAATGTCTCTGCAATGTTGCAAAGGAAGCTGCCACCTAAATGCAAAGATTTAGGTAGTTTCACTATCCCTTGTGTAATTGGTAATACAAGGTTTGAACATGCTATGCTAGATTTAGATGCTTCCATTAATGTCATGTCTTACTTTATTTATGCATCTATGAACTTAGGAGAGCTTAAAAATGATGGAGTTATTATTCAATTAGCCGATTGTTCTAATGCATATCCAAAAGGAGTTTTGGTAGATGTTTTGGTGCAGGTTAATCATTTAATCTTTATGGCTAATTTCTATGTGCTTGAAATGGAAGATTTGGCCCATTCTCCACCATTGCCGATTCTACTTGGAAGACCATTCATAAAAATAGCCCAAACCAAGATTGATGTGGCCAAATGAGCGTTAACAATGGAGCTTGGTGGTGATATTATTAAATTCAATGTTTCTGAATCTGTTAAGCATCTTAATGATGTTTGTCCTTGTTTTGCCATTGATGTGAATAAAAATATAGGGCAGGAACGTTCAACACCTATCAAGAAGGATGTATTTTGAACCACCATCGAAGAGGGAATTGGAGTGGAGCACAAGGAACATGCCACTGCCCTCAAAATACCTAATCTGGCCGAAAACATCCCTAGTGATTTTGTTGACTGTGCTGCTACTTTGGAGCCTTCGTCGCAGTATATTGGTGAGCCATCTATTCCAATTCCAATTCCCATTTCAACTAATAGGTTGTTACCTTTTTTGGTGTAGGTACCCCATCGAACCCAAGGTGGTGAGAACGATTACCTTGACTTTATAAAGCTCAACGCCACAATCAGGAAGGATCACTATCCCCTTCCATTCATTGAGCCTTATTATGAGTATTTTGAGGAGCATGTCATGGAGGATGTACCCCTCCATGCCGTAGGCACTAATAGAGCTTAAAAAGAGGTATCGTCTGGCTGGAAGACGTTAAAGCAAGCACTTCTTGGGAGGCAACCCACGCATTCAAATAAAGAAAACCTAGGAATCTCCGACTCCACAACTAGATTTGCTTTTACTTTGCCATACATGTCATATTTCTTAGTTGTGTTATTTGATTGTTTTTGTGTGAGTCTATATTTGAAACATTGAGGACAATGTTTGATTTAAGTGGGGGGGTAAACAAAGTGTTTTTCATGAATTTCGTCAGATTTTATCACCTATCACTTCTAAAGTTGTTACTCACTGTTTTTATTGTGTTCTGAAGTGTTTTAATGTGTTTTGAAAGGGAAATCCGAAAATTTTGAAGAAAAAATCGAAAAAGTTTTGAAAAAAACCCAAAAAGAGTCGTTTTTGATGTTTGTTTATGCCTTAGGGTACCTTCCAACACAATAATGAGGATTTGGTTTTTAATTGCATAACTGTTAAATAAAGTTGCAAACATGGATGGAAGTTTGATTTGCTCTTTGGTTTATGCTTAGTTGTAGTTGTCGTTTACGGACTCACATGTAATCACAAAGGAAAAAAAATCAGTTTTTGTAGCATGCTTGAAGGAAGGAACTCAAACTAACGCTACAACCCTGAGAGACTTAAGCCTAAACTTTGTTTGGAGAGTTATTAATCTGTGATTTCTTGTTTTGTAAAGTCGTTGCATCATCTCATTATTTCTTTGCTTGGTTGCTACTTAAAATGTGTTTTCATCATTATAGATCCAAATACTAGAACTAATACCCGTTTCATTCAAAGCATGGTATTGAGTGCATAACATACAATAAGATGAAGTTGTTTAGTTAAACCAGAGCCAAAAAGCCTTACCCTTTGCATATGTATTGTAGGTTTAACCCCTTTGAGCCGTATTTAGCCTATTTTCTTTGTTAGCCTCATTATCCTTACCTAGCCTAGAATAGGACTATCCATACCCTTGTTCTTAAAGAATAGTGGAGCATGACTTAGAGGAAATTCCTTTTGATCAACATTATGCAGAAAAACAAGTGTGGGGGAAGGTTTTCATTGGAAATCTGAAATCTTAATAAAAAAATTAAAAAAAAAGAAAAAAAAAAACGTGAAAAAGAAAGAAAAAGAAAGGAAAATAGTTGAGAAATAAGTGAGAATGAACTCACAAGTATTGGTTGTTGAAGAAAGGGTCCAATAGTTTGAATCTGGCCTTAAGTGTTGTGTGAATCTCCCATGGGTGTTTAAAGTTGATTTCTGCATTCAAAAGTGAATTCTAAGTGTTTATTTCATTACTTTGCTAACTATCGCTTTAAGAACTTTTGTTTATCCCTAACCCTTCTTTGTTAGCCAATACCTTAGCCCAGTTACAACCCTTAGACTTCTATCTTGATTGTTATGTGTTTCAATATGTGGAGTTTGAAATTGGTATGAGCATATAGAATCCCTGGTTCTCGCTTCTAAGTAGTGGCATTCCATTCATGAGATCATATACATGTTCATATTAATAATTCCAGAAAATGCTTTATTTGTTATAACATATGTGAGTGTTAGTCTACATGTTTACATCAATCTTCTCACATATACTTAGTGTAGGGAGTGTAGTAAAAAAATCTGTGTGAAAATAGAAAGTATAGTCGGTGAGGAATTGAGGGAATTCTCTAAGGCATATTACTACATTAAAAATGTTGTTTTAATTGATTAAATGTGAGCTAGTGAGTGGTGATTGCGGTTAAGTGTTTACTCAAGAGTAAAGAGAGCTAAAATCTGTGGGAGTAGTGATTTTTAACATGTCATGTTGCATTGAAAATCCCTGAGGCAAATGTTGGAAGGACTAGATTGTGTTTTGTTTGTTTTGTTTTGCTTGAGGACTAGCAAAAGCTAAGTGTGGGGGAATTTGATAGAAGCATATTTATGTAACTTTGTTAGCCTATTTCCTTGCATTTACTTAGTGAGTTTCTATTTATTATAGTGATTTAAGCTATTTTCATGTGTTTGTAGGTTCAATTGGCTAAAGTGGCAAGAAAGTGCATTTTGGAGCAGTTTTTGGCTTGGAATGGTTAGCACATGCTTGGAGCAAGATGGATGGACAAATTTGAAGTTCAAGAAGGGCTAGGAATGTGCTAAAGAGTTGAAGAAATTAATTCAAGACTTGGAAGACAAGGAATCGGCTACAAAGAAGGAAACATTATCCAAGTTACCTATTTTGTCTTAGCTTTCCTAATCTTTTCCTACTTAAGTTCCATCTGCTAGGGGGATCCCTAATTAATTAGGACACCTAAATATATGTTTCTAGAAGGCCTAATCCTATTCCTAAAGGGGTGCCGCATCTTTCCTTCTAGAATACCCAATTACTTGCTACAATTCCCTTTCCCTTTCTCTCTAGGATCTTGCCGTATATCCCTTTCCCTTTTTCCTCTTGGATTCTGACATTTATTTACCCTTTTTCCTTACGGATTTGGAGAGCAAATCTTTCCTAAAAGAATTAATTAATGCCATGCTTTCCTCTCCTAAAATATATACAATCTGCCGCAAAAAAAAAAAGGATATACCATTCATCCCTCTACCACCAGAATTCGCACCACCCTATCCACAACACACCATAACCCAATTTCATACACAAAGACCCTTGTGCCACAACTTTGCAAGGAAGGAGAGGATAGCTTGGAGTCCTACCTACCATTTAAGACTTTTTGGATTGTTGGAGCGTTTCTAGGTGTATTCAATCTTTTGTTTTCAATGTTTAAATTTAATTGTTCTTGTTTAATTACGAACATGAGGAGCTAAACTCATTTTGGCTAGAGGAGAATTCAAAGCCATGAATATATATGTGATATGAATTGATTTCATCCAATTATTGTTTTGTAAAACATGAATGTGATTTGCTTTGATAACTTATTCTTGTATGTTGATTAAGGAGGCCTACTTAGTTTGCATGCATGAATTTGATGCTAGAATATAAGGGATTTCACCTAATCGTTATGAACTTATATTTGCAAGTAGTGGAGGTCACTAGTCACGATCGTGTTAAGTAAATTCCTGGCAAGAGTATCATGCTTTTCATAGTTACGAATGTCATGTCAATGCTTATGATTTCCATAAAACTTAATGATCTTTGATATATATCTCTATCATGCTGTTCATATAGGGAACTTGAGAAGAATAATTTGATTGCGTCGCTGAGTCCAATTCAATGAGATTAGGGAAATCTGATGGTTAATTTGTGCAGTTCACGATTAACTTGGAGCATTGTCATTCATGATTTATTGGAATAATATTTGGAGATCGATTTGTATGCATATGTGTCATGTGTGGAGAAGAACCCTCTAGCTAGCCATTCACCCATTAAAACACCTAATTTCGTCCAAAGTTGTTTAGAGTCTTTAAATTTGTTTGCTTTTACTTTAAATTCACCAAAACCAATCCCCCCTTTAATATTTTGTGTTTACTTAGTTAGAACCTGTTTTGATTTGTTTCTTGTAGTGTTTTGAGTCAAAGTTAAGTTAGAATTCGTCCAAAATCACCCTTAGTTTCTGTTTTGAGTCAATTTGCTTGTTTTGTGCTGTTTTGAGTCATTCTAGGTTGTTTTGAGTCTAATTTGAGTAGATTAGGAATCCCTCATAATCCCCGGCCTAAAACGATCCCTACTTATCCATACTACAATTGTCAAAAAGAGGGTTTAATTTGTGTGCTATTATATATCACATCATCTTCCACAATTATGTTGTGCAAAATTATGCACGTCATCGTGATTGAATGAAGGTCTTCAGTATGCCAACGTCGTGTAGGTCCTCTAACAATTGCCCATCAAGCTTGTAGGATCTCGAACGCTCTCTCTACATCCTTCTTGTAATAATTTCTTCTTTGCACTATCAGGATGAGAAAAAGCTTTGACAAAGGTAGACCAACCAGGATAAATACCATTAGTTAGGTAGTAACCTAGCTCATACTTATTACCATTTACCTTGTACTGAAATTCTGGTGCCCATCCATTGACAACATCATCGAACAGAGGAGAAGACCAAGGAACGTTGATATCATTGTTTGACCCAAGAGCGCTGAAGTATGCATGTCAAATCCAAGTGTCGTAAGACGCCACAACCTCGAGCACGATGGTTGGCTTGTTAAGACAACCCTTGAATTAGCCAGCCCAAGCAGTAGGACAATTCTTCCACTCCTGATGCATACAATCGAGACTTCCTATCATGCCAGGGAAACCTCTTTTATCTGCCTTATGTAGAAGCCGCTTCAAGTTTTCACGAATTGGCTTGCGGAGGTATGTGACTCCATATATGGCTTCAATGGCCTTACAAAAGCACTTCAGGTTCTCAATAACAGTAGTTTCCGCAAGTCGACAATACTCGTCAGTTGAGTCTGCAGAACACCAATTAGCTAGCATCCAAAATGTAGATATGAGCTTCTGATGAGGTGATAGACTTTGTCGGCCTACAACATCTATCTTCCTTGCAAAGTAGTGGTCATGATTGACAACTACATTCAAGATGTTTTCAAAAAGCTCTCTCCTCATCCGAAACCGCATTTGAAAATCATGAGCAGGAAATCTCGGACGCTCGATGAAATAATCTTTCATCATTCGATCATGACACTCTTCTTTATCACGCTGCACAAATGAACGCCTCGTGACAGAACCACGATAGCTAGATTTAGCATGGTGCTCATATTGCATAAGCGAGTTTGCAAATTCAGCTTCTGAGTTAATCATTTCTGCATCCTCAATCTCAATGCTTGCTTGGTATTGTGCCATTTGCATTGAGGGTTGAAAGATTGTGTGATCAACTGATATTCAACTTGTGTTTATATAGAGGGTGAGTGAAGGTTATGTGATTCATGTGTGTAGGTTTATATTTCATGCATTTCATGTATTTTGTATGTGTGTCATGTGTGTCATGTGTTTCACATGTGTTCTGTGTGTGCTTCATTTCTATCATGTGTTTTGTATGTGCTTCACATGTGTTCTGTGTGTCTTGTGTGTTTTATGTATTTTGTGTTTATACATCTCTATCATAACTTTCATATTCTTCCATAGTGTTTCATGAGTTTCATGTATCGATTTAGTGATTTTTCAATATTTATCGGTATTTAAATATTTTTAGATTAAAATGTTCATAAAATTACTTTATGATAGTCTACATAATTTTTTTTTTTTTAAAAAAAGTAAATTTAAGAAAAAAATTAGCCTAAGTTCATTAGTTAATAATTCCAGGCTAAAAATTTAGGCTAGAAGGGTTGGAGCAAAAAAGCTGTTTCTGGGCTAAAAACTAAGGGCTTGTTTGGTATCCTATTTGAAATTTTTAATTATTTCTCAAAACATTTCTTAAGACCATTTCTTGAAAACAATTTTCATTAAGACTCAAAAATTTGATTGGTTTGCGATTTAAAATTTTTAAATCTTACAACTTAAACTAGACAAAGAGATCTATAAAGAGAAGGGTTGCAGGAGAGGGAGAAAGAGGAGAGAGGAGGAAAGAAAGTAAGAGATGATTGAATGAAAGAGAAAGAAGAGAGAGGATCAGACGAGGTAGAAAGGAAGAGGTGTGAGAGAAAGAACCGAGAGAATGAAGAGAACGGATTGGAAGAGAGACGAAAAGGTCAAAAAAAAAAAAGGAGAGAGAAAGAAGAAAAAAGAGAGAGATAGATTTGGAGTGAGAGGGGGAGGAAGAGAAAATGAGTGAGTTTAAGTTTAAAAAATCTAAAAACTCAATTTTTATGTTTTTAGGGAATAAATTATATTTTTGAGTTAGTCTTGAGTTCAGTTTTTTTTTTTTTTTTCTTTTTTTTTTTAAATAGTCCTACCAAATAAGTTTTTAAGACCTAAAACTTAAAAATTGTTTATGAGTTTTAAAAATTGGATTCAAGTAGAGTACCAAACAGACCCTAAATTTTCCGGGCTAAAAAATTGGCTTTTAACCCAAGGGTTGGGGATGGTCTAAGGGGGAGGGGGTGGGCTTAACCTCACAATGAGCTAGCAATCATATGGTTCAAATTCGCTTTTGGCGAGAATCGAGCCTAAGACCTCTCACTTACAAGTGAAAAGGGGAGAATTTATCATAAACAGCAAAAAATTAACCCTTAATTTCAAATATGTCAATTTTTATAATATATCCAAAATCTCACTTAAATAGACACAAATACCTCTCAATTTATATGAATAACTAGTTAACTAAAAGACTTCTTGTGCTATAATCAAGTGCTATTAACCCATGAAATTAAGCACTACGGTGGTGATTGAGTCTCCTGGCAAATACGTCATATAGAAACAGGCCTGATCATGCTCAACTTGCACTAACAAAATTCATGAACATGACGAAATTGTCATCATCACTATATGTGTTCAACTTGATACTAAATTCTATGTCCTTGTAACAAATTTATGAGAAGAAGATAGACCCACACAATGTCTATTATGTTGACTTGAGCAATAACATAACAGATTGACGATTCCCAGCAAAAAGGAATTTATGTACACTGTAAATATAAAAAAAATCCAAGGATTGTCTTTTTGTCAAATTTAAATGATTGTACATACAACTAAAATAAATAATAAGATGATCACAAGAAAATATTTATTCACTACATCTAAATTTAATAAAAGTTCTACAAAGTAGGATGAAGTGGAATGGGATTCCTACAAGTTTGTTTATAATGGCCATTTGAACCACATTTTGAACACTTTCGAGTTGATTTTTCTTCTCCACATGATGAGATTCTCTTTTCTTTGCGCCTATCATATCTTCTTCAAATAATTGGTAAGACAATTCTTTCACGCACATCACCAGTTGGCCATATAACTTATGCATACGCAATGACCAGAGAATTTGTAGTATAATAATGGGAACACATAGGATAACATGAAATTTGTCGGTGTCTACATACAGCACAAGCATGTGAGCAAGGTAGTTGGTCAAGATCAAATTGCCGACAAGTGCAACTCTTTTCCTCTAAATTCACAACTTCAATACGAGATCCATAGCATACATGAAATGAGTAAGTTGCGATAGGTGATACCTGCATTTCAAATACATACATATATTACTCAAACAAAAGAACCACTGATTAACAATAATTATTTGGCAATCATTGTATCCTGATGATCAACAACTATTTTGTTCTAACAAAAAAATAGAAGCTATAAGAGTTGTAAATATGTTTGTTTGCATTGGGTCCACAATTATATTACTATAATGATTAACAATAATTCTTGCTAAAATGATATGTTGATTGACATTAAAACCCAAGACAAGTAAGATGAAAGGTAAGATCTAGTATATGCCAGAATTACATAGGCAACTTAAAAGATAAATTGTATGTAAGTGAATGAAGTAAAATACCTGGAATGATGATCCTTGCTTGTTATTTTCTTGCACCAACTTGTCTGCCCAATTTGTTAAATGTGTATTCATTTTGGCTGCCTCGGTTCGGCACTCATAAAACCACTTCTGAAGAATATTCATTCTTAAAAACTCAAGAAAATGAGTGATAGGTAGTGTTGGGAATTCATACTAATAATATAAAGAATTTGATATAAGACATACCTTAATTGTTTTTGTTGGTGTATTTTCTCCTTTCCCAAAGCCTTCTTTGTATAATGGCTAAGAGGGAAGAGAGAAAAGGAAATGGTCAATGTGGGACAAATACCACATATCTATAACACATCCTATATTGGATGTATAAATCCTACATCTCCCACTCACCCATATAGGGTGTTGGTATCATCTCAAGTAGCTCATCTATTTCTCATCCATTATAGTTTACCTCCTCATACATAATATGGGACGCGCGACCTTATGAACGTACATATCCAGAAGCGCTGTCATTAAGCTGTCACCAAACTTAACAAGAGTGCATCACTCGGCAATTCATCGCTTTATACCCCAAGTATTATGTATCCATGTCTTACGTTTAACAACTAATATCAAACAGACGTTGGCCAGCTAATGAATCACATGACAAAATGTAGTCTTTAAACTATCTTCCCTAAGCTCTCATGTCAATTTAATTTGGTTTAACTGCTTGCCTAGACATGCATCTTGGGAGAATTACTAACTTGATCATCTTAGATAAACGTGTTGAAGTAGCGATCATCAAACCTTCTCTTTCTGACATAGACTTTAGTTCAAAGGGTATAATGGTAGGATCACATAGATCTAGTGGCTCACACAGTGAATTGAAGCAGGGATCAATTCATCACTCCCATTGTCGGCCACAACTAGCACATACAGTATGAAATGTATGTTATGGTGTATTCTCAATTTAATGAGTGTGTCATATAACCATTAGACATACACCACACGGATCTTAGTCTAAGTGCTACAGAAATGCCTAACTTGAGTATCTAGCCTAGTCACCCTCTTGGTGCCTATGTAGTTACTCATATCTGGCTTGACAAGCTTTAACATGGATTTTAAATGGAAAAATCTCCATGTTCGGCCTTTGCTAGGTCTCATCTTAGACACTTCTAAGGAAACTAATACATATATCTAGTGTATGTTTTGTACGTGAAATAATACACATGTCTGGTCTCGCACTCAAATGCATTTCAAACATATATGTCTCATCTTGCTCACTATCTCAGAGCTAGGGCGAATCGTTTCATGTGAGTGAAATTGATTCTCGCTTGGTGATGCTCGAAAAAAATGTGCATGATAACATTCTCTGAAATAAACGTTAATTCTAATGAGTCTCTTGTAGCCCTTATACCTAGGAGTGTGACATATCACAACTATTGCTAAGGCCACATCTTTGAGACTCCTCATTTTGTGCAATTGCAAGTAATCATGAACAAATTTGGGTTCCCTCCAACTTAGGGAGTTATTTTGCATAGATCAAAGCAGACTCACATAAAATCTCTCTTGTTAATGCAAAACAGCTCCAAAATGATTCCATAAGCACCTATTTTTTCACAAGTAGGTGGATTCTTTCAATTCCATATAAGGGAAATGCAAGTATATTTTCATCACTCTATTGAGAAAATATTTCAACCATGAGTACACATGGAATTACTTGTACCTTGAACAATCATTTTTTCCACAAAGGATCTTATGCCAACCCTATGATGATACAAGAACCAAAATGATGTTTTATGGACATCTAAAATCTTTTTACTGCTCTAAGTTTAGCAATGACTTATGATTACTTCAAAATGGCTTAGTTTGGACAATAATCCACTTCTTGGATAGACTACGCATCAATGCTTTGTGAATAGCGGGCGTACACCATTTTATCACGAGGACAGATGAGTTTATATATAAACACCTCCAAAAATGGTATTTATATTATTTCTTATCCACACATGTGTGTCATACATGCCGCTACTTAATTAGCGCATAGACAAAAAGAGTCATACATGGCATCCCATGATTGAGGCACGTATTAGCTCTTTTACCATCTAGATATAGACACGTGGGTCATACATGCCGCCTTACAATTGGCGTACATATGATTTCTCTTATCGTCTAGATGCACATTTTAAGACAACGGTTAACACTATTCCTTATTTCATATTTTAGGAAGCTTTGGTCTAGAATCACACGGCACTCTATCTCTTCTAAGGTGTCTTGAGTTTCAGTATAGCCCAGATGGCAACTGTAGAGCTTCTATACGTTAATCTTTAGCAAATCAACTAAGAAGCATCTAAGAGTATCACTGAAACTTCTCTAGCACGTCAAAAATGTTTTGTGTCTCACACACAATTATGGAGACAATCTATTTTTCAATAAAGACATCAATTGTCAGCACTCATGGAAAGACAAGAACACCTTGGGCTCTAAGTCTTAAACTACAACAATAATGGCTAGAAGGACTTCCAAATGTCAACACAAATAAGGACACTTGTCCAAAAGTCAATAGTGTGTGAATCCAAGATTGAGAATTTTTCACTTAGGCTAGGTCATGGAAAAATGGGTCACGTTTAACCCAACCTTGGGAAGACATCTCATACTTTCCATCTCCTATTGAAAAGAATAATTTCTTTTATAAAAGAAAAATTTTCAATTTCGCTTGTTAATGAAAGATTTGTCTGTGAGGACCATCTCTTTTAGTCATTTAACAAAGCAGACTAACATTCCTTACCATCTAGGGAGAATGTCTTTAAAACCTAATAGCCTTTTCGGAATGTGCCAAGATCTTAAGTTCAACGATCCACAAATGTCAACCACTTTATTAGTTCAACTACTGAGTGAGATTATGAACCTTCTAAGACCACTCTTATTTTTTAGTAAGTTTCAATTCACATTCTTGTATGACTTCTATCATAAGTCACTCAATTGATTGACTATATCATATTCACAACCTATATTGTTTTGTGAAAACATTGTTCTTCTCACATAGCTGCAATGGTACAATTCCATAAGTTGTACTCTACTGCTGTTTAGTACATTTTCTTTGGTTGTACTTCCCTAAGATGGAAGATTCCTTGTAGTTTAGTGGTACACTTCCCTTAGTTACACTCCCACTAAACTTACAACCTTTTGTACTTAAGCTAGCATTCTAGCTTAGAGATTGCTTCCAGACTTGTGGTACCCTTCCATTATTAGTATTCCCACTAGGCCCAGCAACCTATTTCTTGGAAAATCTTTGAAGTCTAGTGGTACACTTCCATTAGTTGTACTCCCACTAAATTACAATCTTTTAGTGACACGAGGTAAGGATATTCCATGTTTCCCACCTTCGCTTAAAGATTGGAAAATCTTTCCAAAGTGAAGAACAAGTTTATAGTCAATTCTATTGCAATTTAAGTGTCACAAGAAATTAATCAACCCTTAAGTCTATATCCTAGACAACCATCTCATCATATGTGAGAACTAGTGTAAGCTAATTGAAAATTCAAAGTCGTTACTTTGCTTATTCAATTGCTTTAGGGTTTTATGGACTAATTGTTGGTAGCAAACTTTCAAGAAACGTCTCCCACTAGGTTGGAAGAGTTAAATTGTGCCTATACCACCTTAAAAAGTGTGTGACATTACCAAAATTTCTCAAAATTCCTTTCCAAGTTATTGGAATCCTACTCACAATTTCATGGTTTTCCAAGAAGAGTATAATAGACTCTATTCTTTTGATGTACACATAAAGTTGTTGTTAAACCAAGGCTTTACGACAATGTACACTTAAAGAATAATTGCTCTTGAGTAGTAGGAAAAATAATAAGTTTTTTTTTTTTTTTTCTTCAGAAAAACATGGGAAGCATCTACTTAATGCTCTCAAATAAAATTGCAATTGTAGCGAATTAGCTCACTAATTTGAGCTAGATTTGAATAGCACTCCCTTGAAGCTTTTTCAAAACTTACTAAAATGTCAAAGTACTGTTGATCACTAAGCGAGTGGGTCAAGTAATGACCCATCTCAAACCATTTTGATCAACTAACTTTAAGCATTCCATATTTAAAGAAAGAAAAAAACACATTTAATTCAAGTTGAGGAATAGTGTCGTCTTAAAATTATAAAGTATTTTTAACTTCTCAAATATTGGTGTATCAAAAAGGATATATTCCAAAAAACATTGCTCAATTATGAAATGTTGAAGAAATATTCTAAGCCAAACTAAGGAATGCAAACTTGTCACATCCCGACCTGGGCTCCACTACATCCCGGGCTCGACTCTACTGTAGCATGATATTGTGCACTTTGGGCCTTGACCATGCCCTCACGGTTTTGTTTTTGGGAACTCACACGAGAACTTCCCAGTAGGTCACCCAACCTGAAATTGCTCTTGCGCCAACTCGCGGAGTTCCAATGGAACTCGAACCGAGTGAGCTCCCTAAAGGCCTCATGCCATATGGAGGTGGGCATGTACATATAAGGCATAGAGGATCCTTTCCCCTGGGCGATGTGGGATCTAACAATCCACCCCCCTTAGGGGCCTGACGTCCTCGTTGGCACACTTCCGGCTAGGGATTGGCTCTGATACCAAATTGTCACATCCCGACCCGGGCTCCACCACATTCCGGGCTCAACTCTGCTATAGCACGATATTGTCCACTTTGGGCCCCGACCATGCCCTCGCGGTTTTGTTTCTGGGAACTCACACGAAAACTTCCTAGTGGGTCACCCATCCTGGGATTGCTTTCGCGTGAACTCGCTTAACTTCAGAGTTCTGATGGAACCCGAAGCCAGTGAGCTCCCAAAATACCTTGTGCTATATGGAGGTGGGCATGTACATATAAGGTATAGAGGATCCTTTCCCCTGGGCGATGTGGGATCTAACAAAACTCATTCGTAATCTCCTTACATTTCCCAGTGAATCAATCGCTTAGTACTTCAAGTAATAGAATTAGATAACAAAGTTATCTTATCTTATCTTCATTTAAGTTCTCATCGCATATGCTAAAATTTTTTCGAATACAACTAGAAAAGAAGTACGAGCCAAATTTGCACCATGCGTATACTTCATTAAGTAGAGAGTTAAAATTGAAGATCATAGTAATACTCACTCAACCAATCTGAGTGAGATGTCTTCTCTTCAACATTAATAAAACCAACTATGCTTGAGCAATTTTATCCCTTCTTTCTCTCGACTTCTTCAATTCGACTACTTTTAACATGCCACCTAGGGCCCTTCCATAACTTTCGAGCTAATTCTTGATGAGAATTCTCATCAAGATCTCGATTCTCTGAAGGGTCAAAGTGTATCCAATTCCTATGAGCATGAGAGATGTTTGATTATAACCAACACTACACCCTTTGGTGGAGCCTTTTGCTCTAATTACAGGAGAAGCGCTTATCTACTTAAGCATTAAAAAATATCTTTTGCAACTATCGATAATTTAAGCCATATCATTATGCACAAAAAATAATATATAAACATTCATATCTATATTAACCACACATTTTTCTTATTTGTTTCACAAGTCTTAATTAAGAAATATGAACCTATCCTATAAATTAAGATAAAAAAATCCGCTAAGTTGCTCGTAATTACCACCAAATATTATAGGTTGAGTTCACAGTTTTAATTATCTTGGAAATAAATATTTATTTTTGAAAAAATTTGTCCAGACATTTTCCCAAACACATTTCCATTTTGTTTTCATGCTACATCCAATTGAGCGTAAGAAAAAAAAAAATAATTATGGGCAAAGGCTTAAACAATCATATAGTACTCATGCATATAATAGGCCTTTCATTGGGATTAAATTTGAGTTTTAGACAATGGGCTCGACAAGTGGGCCTCCATAAGTGTGGCCAAGTCAAATCCAGGAGGGGTGGCAGCGCTAAGCTTTTAAAAACCGACGCTCTTTGACACCCAAAGTGTCTCCTTCAAGATTTTTCCTAAACACCACATCAAGTAAGAGGTGACCATTAGTGAACCCTAGTCAATGTTTAATGAACATCCTAAATATGGATCATTTTCCTGTGTGCTCATAATAAGCCCAACAACAATATTCAATTATTTCATAATTAAATAATGAAGAATAAACAATCATATATAAATTAATCAGAAGATAATCATTTAGATAATCAATTTAAAATAATTAATAACAAGATAATCTCTTAGATAATCAATCGGTAGAGAATACCTAGGAGCTAGACAACTGTCTAAGAAACTCGGCAAAATAGCCCCATAACTTCGGGAGAAGGGGTGCCCCCTTTCTTACATTAATTCAAGAGATAATAGGAGATAATCACGTAGTAATTCTAATTCTAATTTGATAACCAGGATTATATGACACTACCTCAACTATTGGGGTCACGACAATTTCATACCTCATCTTTTAAATTTGACAATGTTATACCGCATCTTACGAATTTGTGACAATGTCATACCTCCGTCAATTTTTCTGTTAGTTTTTCTGTTAAGTGCTGACGTGACTTGATTTGGGACCTACTTTCTATTAAAAATTTATTAAAAACTAAAAAACAATTATTTAATATTTTTTTTAAATATTAAAATAATAATAAAAAGTAGAAAAAAAGAAAACCCTCATTTCGTCCCTCCCCTCCCCCCTCCTCCCTCCTTTCTCCTCTCTCCTCTCCCCATCTTCATCTTCATCTTCTTCCCCCACCTGCAAATCCCAAAAAAAAAAAAAAAAAAAAAAAAAACCCAGATCCCATCGGTGGGAAGATGGGTGCGCAGAGAAGGTGGAGGATGGGTGCAGAAGAGGATGTGGAGAATGGATGAAAGTGGTGGATTTGGGGTTTGATGGGTTTTCAAAATTTTTTTTTCCTTCTTTTTTTCCTCTTCTTCTTCCTCCTCCTCCTCCTCCTCCTCCTCCTTCTCCTTCTTGTTCTTCCGTAGGGGAGTTGTTTGGTTTTCAAAAATTTTTTTATTTTTTTTATTTTTTTGGGTTTGCTGGTGGGGGGAAGAAAATGAACATGGGGAGAAGAGAAAGGAGGGGGAGGGGAGGGACAAATTGATGTTTTTTTTTTTTTTTTTTTTTTTTCCTCTGTTTTTTATTATTATTTTAATATTTAAAAAATATTAAATAAT
Organism: Pyrus communis; assembly: GCF_963583255.1. NCBI lineage: Eukaryota > Viridiplantae > Streptophyta > Magnoliopsida > Rosales > Rosaceae > Pyrus > Pyrus communis. The sequence continues at coordinate 9,744,908 of NC_084813.1, read as the reverse complement.
TGTTTTTTAGTTTTTAATAATTTTTTAATAGAAAGTATGTCCCGAATCAAGCCACATTAGCACTTAAGAGAAAAACTAACAGAAAAATTGACGGAGGTATGACATTGTCACAAATTCGTAAGATGCGGTATGACATTGTCAATTTTAAAAGATGAGGTATGAAACTGTCGTGACCCCAATAGTTGAGGTAGTTTTTTGTACTTTACCCTTTTTTTTTTAATTTTACTTATATTTAATATTTTAATATTTGAAAAATATTAAATATTTTTTTTAGTTTTTAATAATATTTTATTAATTTTTTAATAGAAAGTGGTCCCCGTCTCTTGCCACGTCAGCATTTAACAGAAAAACTAACAGAAAAATTGACGAAGGTATGACATTGTCACAAATTCATAAGATACGGTATGACATTGTCAATTTTAAAAGATGAGGTATGAAACTGTCGTGACCCCAATAGTTGAGGTAGTTTTTTGTACTTTACCCTAGAATTAATCTCATGAAATAATATTCTACAAAAGAATATTTTTCTCCATTTACATGCTGAAGTCTCAAAAATGAGCAATTAAAAAGGAAAACTAATTAAAAGGGCTTGAAAACTTTGAGTTTTAACAATAGGGACAAAATAAAGGGTAAAGTGAATAGTACCAAGATTGACTTTTTAGTGTAAAAATATGGTTTTTCGTTAAAGTGAATAGTACCGGGAGTTTTTCGTTAAAGTTTCCCAATTAAAATGATATAATATCCAGTTTAAAATACTCAATTGAGACGAGTAATTTAAACTAACGCAATATCTCAAAATATTAGAGATTATCTTCCTCCAAGAAATCTGAAAATTCCAAATTTTTAATTTCGTAAGGCCAATTTCCGAAGACCGTATCTCACTTGATATGCATCCATTTGATGCGTATTTTATACCTCCGGAAAGCCCATATTACGAGCTACAACTTCTATTTCAGGAACAAATTCCAAAAACGGACTCTAATAGCACGAAAAAGAGATCCCAAATCTGAACATAAAATCACGTTTTTATTTTCTCCAATTTTTCTGCAGAAATCCCAGATTTCACAGATTCGCTAAGGCATGTTTGCGAAGCCATATCTTCTTCAATACTTGTCCAAATGACGTGTATTTTATATTTTTTTGAAGCTTATGTGGCTGACTACAAAACCCAAGCAAAAAATACAGAATAATCAGCTCCATGTACCCTAAATTCAGCCTACAAAACAACTGAAAAAACTGAAATTTTCAAGAAATCACAAAACAAGGTTTGTGATTTCTCCCAAACCGTGGCACATATTTGCACGAAGTTTTGAGGGAATGATTCTCACACATAAGATAACATATTTCTCAAAAGAAATCCTCAAAAAACGCAATGAATCAAGACGTGATTTTTTTGATTTTATGCAACCATGGTTGATATAGTGGTTCTCGCAATTTACATCGAATTGTAAGGCGAGGAACGAGGCCTATGGCTCTGATACCACTGTTAGGATTTTATACTAATAATATAAAGAATTCAATATAGGATATGCCTTGCGTAATTAACGAATTCTGGATCGCCATCTCGTTCTTGCAAACCGTTGCACGAACCACGAAGGAAAACGTCATCCAGGGGAGGATTCGGTTGCATCTAACCTCGTTAGATTGCCTACGTACCTTGTGCCAATGCACATGGATCAAACCGCCATAGTGCTTAGTAGCCTCTAATCCTAGGGCCAAGGTGATACCCTAGAGGCTAAACTAAGAGAGAAGAAGATTACTGAGAGTGGAGAGCATTATATTTCCCCTTTAGAGCTAAGAGAATTGTTTTTGTTGGTGTATTTTCTCCTTTCCCAAAGCCCTCTTTATATAGTGGCTAGGAGGGAAGAGAGAAAGGGAAATGGTCAATGTGGGACAAGTACCACATATCTATAACACAACCCATATTGGGTGTATAAATCCTACAGATAGTTTACAAGCATCTCTAGTGATTGCATTGAGACATTCAACAATATTTGTTGTCATGATGTTGTTCCATCAAAGTAGGCACGCGTCCACGTTTCATATCCAGCTGAATGGAGATAATTACCCACCTCATAATCAACTTTATATATTTCAGCCATAAGACGAATAAATTCAGGAACATGATACGCCTTAGCAGTTGTAAAACACTACTACAAAAGGACCTAATAGTGTCAGTTGTTGCGTCGGTTTAATATTATATAGTGGCGAAAAAGAGATTTGCGACACTCACTGAAGATGACGTCGTATTTACTGTCACTTATAAGCGCCATAAAATTTCTCTGTCGCTTTTAAACCGACGTAAAAATTTAGTGTCGCTTATAACCGACATATATTTTAATATTTTTAAGTACTGGCGTCGCTTTAAATAAAACAGTGTCGCTTTTAAGCGACATAAACTATGGGTGTCGCTTCTAGGCGACACTAACTATTGTTTTTAATATTTTAAATCCTGCGTCGGTTTTGAGCGACATATATTTTGAAAACCAATGTCGCTTGTAAGCGACACATTGATGGTCTTTATATCCTCTCCCCCGTGTTTTCTTTTTCTTCTCTTGCACTCTTGTTCGTTCTTCCAATTTTTACAAAGTCTCCCGTGTCTCTCTCTTTCAGCTTTCTCCTTTGGTTTTCAAACTTCATTTGTTCCTCTTCACAACAGTAAGTTTTTCTTGCTTATAATAATTTTATTTTCTCCTCTTATGTTTAATTTTTAGTTACAATTTATTTTTGTAGGAAATTTATTTGAGTTGGTTGAGTACATAAAGAATTGTTGACGTCGAAATTCTTCAACAAATCAGGTATGTATCACTAACTTCTTTAATTTTTAAATTGTATAATACACAAGTTTATTTATTTAGAAATTATAATTTAAGCACTTAGATAAAATTCTACTATTTTTGTTAAATTAATAAAAATTTAGTCGAATTAATTAATTTTGTCACTCTAATTGTTATTTTAATTTGTTGTTATTTTGATAATTTTTTGTTGTTATTTACTAGAATGGATTAGATGAACATAATTTGAATTGTTATGAGAAAATGGAATGAATAATATTTATAAGCATTTATGTTAAATTAACAATATTAAATATAACATAAACTTATAATATTGAGAGAATATATTATGTTAATTTATTTTTTTTTGCACTCTAATTGTTCTTTTAATTTGTTGTTATTTTGATAATTTTTTGTTGTTATTTACTAGAATGGATTAGATGAACATAATTTGAATTGTTATGAGAAAATGGAATGAATAATATTTATAAGCATTTATGTTAAATTAACAATATTAAATATAACATAAACTTATAATATTGAGTAATATAAGAATATATTATGTTAATTTTTTTTTTTTTTTTTTGCACTCTAATAAGAATATAACCTATACTTATAATATTTAGGAATATAAGAATATAACCCTTCATAAGAATATAACCTAAACTTATAATATTTAGGAATATAAGAATATAAGAATATAACCCTTCATAAGAATATAACCTAAACTTATAATATAAGAATATCCTTTCATATAAGAATATAACCTAAACTTATAATATTTAGGAATATAAGAATATATTAATTAATTTTTTTTGCACTCTAATTGTTATTTGAATTTGTTGTTATTTTGATAAGTTTGATAACTTTTGGTTGTTATTTATTAGAATGGATTAGATGAGCATAATTTTGATAACTTTTTGTTGTTATTTTAATTTGTTTTTACTATAATAGGTGTTGAAAATTAAAAGATTGCAATCGTGATAGAATTCGAGGGGTGAAAGATAGAAATTGAAAATTTTGATAGTTATGCCTACATGATAGGGATTGAAAGATTGTAGGCATCTTAGTGTCAACGTAATATTTTACCTTCGTAAAGTGGTAAAATATGGACAATAGTTGGTTGACAATACCCCGCAATTTTGAAGCGTATACAACTGGAATTAATTTGTTTTTGGATCAAGCAGTTGCAAATGGTGTTGGTCCTGATAAGTTTAGATGTCCTTGCAAAAGATGTTGTAATCGATATACTTTTGTTAGGAACACCATTGTTGAACATCTCATATTGTATGATATGGATAAAGATTATAAAAACGCTTGTTGGCGACATCATGGCGAGCAAAACATTGGAGAGCAAAATGTGGGAATTGGAGAAGAAGAAACAGGAGATGAGGTGATTGGCATGCATGATTTTCTTAATGATGTATTTGTCCAACCATTAACAGAAGAAGGTGTTGGGCCATCTACTGAACCCCCTATTGGGGAAGGGCGTCCAGAAGAGGTGCAAACTTTTTTTAAGTTGCTTGAAGAGGCAGATCAAGATTTGTGGCCAGGTTGTAAGGAGTTTAAGAAATTGGAAGCAGTTGTAAGATTGTATCAGATCAAGTGTTTAGCGGGAATGCCTGACGAGATCTTCACCACTTTACTGGAGTTAATTAAAAGAATGTTGCCTGAAGGGGATTGTTTGCCTGAATCCTGTTATAAGGCCAAAAAACTTATAAATGACTTGGGGCTGTCGTATGTGAAAATTGATGCATGTCCCAATGATTGCATGATCTATTGGAAAGATACTTCAGATTTGACCGTGTGCTCAGTTTGTGGTAAATCAAGATATAAAATTACCAATGCAGAGGATAGCTCGAGGAAAAAGGTCGCAGCTAAGGTTATGTGGTATTTTCCTTTAAAACCACGATTGCAACGATTTTTTATGTCGAAGCATATGGCTGAACATATGAGATGGCATGCAACTGAATGTCCTAAGGATGAGTTTATGAGACATCCTTCAGATTCTCCCGCATGGAAGCATTTGGATAATTTATATCCGGATTTTGCGTCAGAAATTTGAAATGTCCGATTAGGGTTGGCCAGTGATGGATTTAATCCTTTTGGGAAAATGAGGAATGATCATAGCACATGGCCTGTGGTGCTTTCTGTTTATAATTTGCCACCTTGGATGTGCATGAAGCAACCAAATTTGTTATTGTCTTTGTTAATACCAGGACCGCGCAGTCCTGGTAAAGAGATTGATGTATACATGCGTCCATTGATTGACGAGCTGAATGAGTTGTGGGAGGTGGGCATTCCCACTTATGATGCGTGTTCCAACCAAAGTTTTACGATGAAGGCTGCCGTGTTATGGACTATAAGTGATTTTCCGGCTTATGGAATGTTGTCAGGATGGAGTACACATGGCTATAAAGCTTGTCCACATTGCATGCATGATAAAGAATCTATTTACTTGCCAGCGAGTAGCAAGATTTGTTATATGGGGCATCGACGTTTTCTTGAAGATAATCATAGGTTTCGAAGGCAAACCATCACTTTTAATGGTCGTCGAGAGCATCGTAGTGCACCAAGGCAGTGGACTGGTTTACAATGTCTCGAAGAACTTTCTACATTGAGATTTACTTTTGGAAAACCAAACAAAGATGCTTCAGTTGGCCAACACAGAAGAAGAGCTTCGAGCAATACAAGTAGTAACAGTCAGTGGAAGAAGAAATCGATTTTTTATGAACTACCTTATTGGAGGCATCTGTTGATTAGACACAATCTTGATGTTATGCATATCGAGAAGAATATATGTGACAGTGTGGTGGGAACATTGCTAGATATAGAAAAGTCTAAAGATGGATTGGCGGCACGTGCAGATCTTGAATTCTTGAACATAAGACATAGTCAACACCCACGTAGAGAAGGAAATAGAACATTTCGACCTCCAGCATTGTTCACATTGAAAAGAGAAGAAAAAACTGCGTTTTGTAAAGTATTGTCTACTATTCGGGTCCCAGATGGATATTCATCAAATCTGTCGCGATGTGTGCACGTGAATGAACGAAAAATACATGGGTTGAAAAGTCATGATTGCCATGTTTTAATGCAGCAGTTACTCCCGCTTGCAATACGCCCGGTTTTGCCTAAAGCTGTTACTATGGTTTTATTAGAGTTGAGTGCAATTTTCAGACAGTTATGTAGTAAGAAGGAGTCTGAGGAAGGATTTAAGCAACTGAAATCAAGAATTGCCTTGACATTATGTCAACTTGAGAAAATATTCCCTCCTGCATTTTTTGATATAATGGTGCACCTCCCAGTTCACTTGGCAGATGAAGCAGCTCTTGCAGGGCCTGTTCAATATAGATGGATGTATCCAATTAAACGGTAATGAATAAATTTTTATAATTTTTTTACAATTGTAGTCTTAACTTTAATTAATAATTATAATAATTTGTATTTCGTTTTATAATTGTAGGTATTTGCAAACATTGAAGCGCTATGTTCGTAATAAGGGTCGTCCTGAAGGTTCTATTGCTGAAGCATATTTGGTGGATGAGTGCTTGTCATTTTGTTCCATGTATCTTACAGACGTTGAGTCTCGTCGTACCCGTAGAGGCCGAAATGAAGATGGTATTGGACGTGGAGTATCTGGTGGGTTATCAATTTTTGACTCGAAAGGATGTTATATGGGTTCAGGAGAAAATGTGGAGCTCGATCTAAATGTTCTTGATCAGTGCCATAGATACATTCTATATAATTGTGATGAAGTTAGCCCATTTAGAAGGTAAGAACGTTTAATCATACGTCTTAATGTTTTATTGGTTTTCTTAACTTTGAAAAAATAATTATCTAAATTGGACATAATTGTGTAGGCAACATGAAGAATTCTTGAAAACTAAACATCGTCGAGAAAGGTTAACTATGCGACAAATTAAGGAGCTAAGCAAGAAAGAATTTCCAGAATGGTTCAAGCAACATGTGAGTTGATATAACAATCATATTATTTATTTATTGTTTTGCATTTTAATTATAACATGTTTATAGTTATTCTGTCAATTTTTATCTTCATACTTATTACAGATGAATTCAAGATATGATGCTAATGACACATTGATATCTCAAGACTTGCATTGGCTAGCTAATTATCCTAGTAGGGTTGTGAGTAGATACAAAAGTCACATTGTTCATGGATTTAGATTTCGTATAAAATCTGTGGATGATAAGCATAAGAATCAAAATTGTGGTGTCTTTGTACCTGCAAATGTTCCTGGAGCAATTGGGCAAGTAAATTGCTATGGCAGAGTTGTAGATATGTTCGAGGTCAAATATTGCGGTCCTACTGAAGCAGGAGATAGGGGTCGAGCTGTGATGTTATTTAAGTGCGAATGGGTTAATAGTGAAAGTCCACGAGGAATGAAGACTGATCAATATGGATTTACTATGGTGAATTTCAATCAATTGGGATTTAAAGAGGATCCTTTCATACTAGCATCACAAGCATTACAGGCATTTTACGTGGAGGACACGATTGAAAAAGATTGGCACGTAGTTGTTCGAACTCAGCCAAGAGATTTATTTGACGTATTAGAGGATAGTGATGCTATTGATGATTATGCCACGCCGAACTTGGATGATCGAATTCTTGATAATGAAAATTTCCATACAAGGGTTGGCGTGGAAGAGACTCCCTTTCTTGAATCATTAGCGTTGCCTACCGGGTTCGTTAATCATGCCAATACCGACGAAGAGCTAACAGATGATGACAGGGAATAAATATATTAATTATTTTTTGTATTAATTAGACTTTGTTTTATTTTGTATGCTATGATATCGTATCATAACATATAATCCTTTTGGCTTTGTTTTATTCTGTTTTTTTTTTTTATTATTCTGTTTTATTATGTTCATCTAATTAGACTTTGTTTTATTCTTTTTTTTTTTTTTTTTTTTCCTTGGTTTCTGTCGCTTTTAACCGACGCAATATGATGTGTCAGACTTGGCGTCGGTTTTAACCGACGCAACCCTAGCCTATTTCGACGCAATACGACATGTGTGTCAGCCTTGGCGTCGGTTTTAACCGACGCAATCGTAGCCTATTTCGATGCAATACGACATGTGTGTCAGACTTGGCGTCGGTTTTAACCGACGCAACCCTAGCCTATTTCGACGCAATATGAGACTATTTCGACGCAAGGTACTTGTTGTCAATCATATGTATTACCCCTAATCTTATTTTGACGCAAGGTACATTAGGAGAAAAACGGCTGTCTCATGTGTCTGGGAGTGGAAGATTTAGGTGTCGATGTGAGTTTTGGCAGAATGGATGATTCGTGCCATAAAAGGTAGGGACCTAAATATATATAAAATTCACTTTACAACATAACACGATGCCTTAAAAGAGAAGGAAAGTACGTCGTGTAAATTGTTAAATACGACACACAATGTTTACGCCGTAAATATTTTTATTTAATAACTTGCACAAAAGTGATGCCGTGAATGCTAGATTATGTGCAAGTATTATGACATGAACTTTACGAATGTTGTGAATAATATCATTTAAGGCATGCTAGTATTGTACGCCATAAATTTCAAGTCGTAAAACACCCAAACTGTTAATTAATTGACTTGATTAAAAACTGATACAACAAGTATTTTATGATCAGTGGAGTTCTATAAGGTAAACATGTGCTTTAGGTAGACATCTTATCTTACATATATCTTATAAAATAATTAACAATAACATAATTAGTACAAATGAATAGGCTGCGTTTCCTGAATGTTACATTGCACTTGATCAATATACGCACGCCTTTATAACATGCATGTAATAATATGTCTCGAGATACGCATTCTACGAAACTAATTTCAACGATCCAACCGTCAAACATGTTTGTTTATAATTCGAGATCGTATACGAAAAAAATCGCAAAAAACAAACATTATGGGATGAAGTAACGGGCCATGCATGATCGACGGTTATCAACTAAAAATGACGATTTAACGGTTATTTTAAGTCCGATTTTGATGATTTTTTGCAGTTAAACTCCTTGAACCTATATGAATACAATGAATGAATTCGATCTTCAAATTAAAATATTTATACTAGTGGATACCACAAAATCTTACGTTATACTTAATGAAAGTGTGAATAAACTCTTTAAGTCTTAGTGAATCTATCGTTTTGATGGGATACGCATTCTACGAAACTAATTTCAACGATCCAACCGTCAAACATGTTTGTATATAATTCGAGATCGTATACGAAAAAAATCGCAAAAAACAAACATTCTGGGATGAAGTAACGGGCCATGCATGATCGACGGTTATCAACTAAAAATGACGATTTAACGGTTATTGTAAGCCTGATTTTGATGTTTTTTTACAGCTACACTCCTTGAACCTATATGAATACAATGAATGAATTCGATCTTCAAATTAAAATATTTATACTAGTGGATACCACAAAATCTTACGTTATACTTAATGAAAGTGTGATGATCAATGAAAATTGATGATTTTGTAAAAAGAATAAAATGCAAGCTTTGAATTACATTGGCAAGGTTTAAACTTTTGAGAAATGCTCATCTAATCCATTATAGTAAATAACAACCAAATGTTATCAAATTATCAAAATAACAACAAATTAAATGTTATCAAAGTCATCTAATCCATTATAGTAAATAACAACCAAATGTTATCAAAGTTAAACTTTTGAGAAATGCTCATCTAATCCATAATATATACTTATATTACTAAATATTATAAGTTTATGTTATATTTAATATTGTTAATTTAACATAAATGCTTATAAATATTATTCATTCCATTTTCTCAAAACAACTCAAATTATGTTCATCTAATCCATTCTAGTAAATAACAACAAAAAATTATCAAAATAAAAACAAATTAAAATAACAATTACAGTGCAAAAAAAATTGATTCAACTTAATAAATTTATTTATTAAAATATTATATGAGATAACTGATTACTTTTTAATTTTGGATTAAAATTTTTTAATTTTTTTGTTTCTATTTTTATCCTTCTTCTCTTTTTTTTGTAACTTAAAACTTTTTTTTTTATGTTGGGAGGGAATTTTCCTGGTTTTTTTTGCACGGGGGAATGGGTTGGAAGACTTTGTCAGTCATTATCATATCAAATTATGCTTATAGTGGCTTTAACCGATGCAAAATTATACAATTTCGAGAGTATCTGCTACAATGGATTTTCTGTCAGAGACACTACACAAATTTGTTCTTTTTTCGACGCAAATTTTATCTTATTTCGACACAAACTTGTTCTTATTTCGATGTTATAAAAATCTGTCAGTCTAACGTCGGTTTTAACCGACGCAATGTGGCCTAATTTCAACGGTACTGACATAGTATGTCAGCCTATAATGATGGTTCAGTCAGACGGTACTGTCCTCAGTCAAAAGCTATAAGACATAGTGTCGGTTTTAAGCGACACAATGGGTCCTTATTTCGACGCAATGGGTCCTTATTTCGACGCAATGCTTCCTTATTTCGACACTATGCCACATAACGTCGGTTTTAACCGACGCAATGGTCTGAAAATTATGTCAGGCTTTCTGCCCAAAGTATGTCAAGCCCAAAGTATGTCAGGTCTGTAGCTTTCTGCCCAAAGTATGTCAGGTCTGTGTAGGCTTGCTGTCAAAGTCAGACGTTGTGTCGGTTTGAACCGACGCAAAGTGTTCATATTTCGACGCTATGCAATTATCCACATTTAATCTTCTTGATTTCCTATCTCTGTCTCTCGTCTCTATCCCCCACTTCCCCACCCACTTCCCCATCTCTATCCCCACTTCTGTCTCTCATCTCTATCCCCCACTTCAGCCATATTCCTTCCAGTTCTGTCTCTCGTCTCTTTCCCCCATTTCAGCCATATTCCTTCTCCTTCCATTAAATTTTGCTATGGATAGTTCTCCTGAAGATCAACGTTCTGAAGAACGTCACTTGGAAGAGGACGAGGGTGATGCTGGTTCTTTTTTTAATTGTTATTAATCTCAGTTTTTATTTTTATTTTTGTGTGTGTGTGTTTGAACTATTATTATTGCTAAACTGAAAATATACATTTGTTTCCTGGTTTTTAATTGTGTGTTTGTATTAACAAGGTACATCTCAACGGAGGCGTGGACCCTCAATTCCTAAATGGACGAAACAGCTTTGTTCGTTTGATTCGTCCGGAAAATGCATTAGTGATAATGCTAGTGCTTTTTCAAAACATGTAGCAGCGGAGGTTAGGGACTATAGAAATCTGCCGTTGGAGAAAGATTGGCGTAAGGTTACGGAAGAAGATAAGGAAGCTTTCTGGAATAGAATAAAGGTATATATAGATGTTTTTATTTTTAGTTGAAAATAGAATAATAGGTCAATGATTGTATAAATATTTGACTAGCGTGATTTTTTTTGTTTTTTGTTTTTATGTATGTAGGGAAATATTTTTTTTGAAGATGCAGATATAGTAAAAATGCCTTTGATCCGTCATATGACGCTTAAGATTGCAGAGCATGCGCACAAAGAGTTTAGAAATAAGTTAAAAAAAAGTATTATACTAAAAGAGCAGAAGAGGTGCGCAGCGAGCCTCCTCCTGATGTGATTCCTGCCCAGTGGGATGATTTGTTGGCATATTGGAATAGAGACAAAACAAAGGTAAACCTTACACGATTTATTTCATTATAACTTTAAAGTTGCCTAATATAATCTTTTTTTTTTTCGTTCGTTTTTTTTCAGGAGGTTGCTGAAAAAAATAAGATTAATCGGGGATTAAAATCAATGAACCATACTACTGGTACAAAATCCTTTGCAAGAGTGCGGGAAGAATATGTATGGATTGTACATTTTGAAGAGATGATGAATTTTAAATAATTATATTTATTTTTAGTATGAGGTTTGCTTAATTTGTTTGTGTGAAATTTTATTTTTGATAAAGCGGAAGAAGCATGGGAAAGAAGCAGATCCTGTAACCTTTTTTCGTGAATGTCATACACGAAAAGATAAAACATGGATTGATGAATCATCGGAGCATACAGGGGTAATTGATTTTTTCGTGTTAGTATTTGATTTTATTAGTATTTATTATCTATAGCTTATATTTCTGTTTTACGATTGAATTTTTGTTTTTAAAAATTGTAATGCAAGTCAACAATGGAGAGCAACCTGCAAACATTGATTGAGTCGGGCCAAGACGATAATGAAGATCTTAGGACCCAAGTTTATGTTGATACTATGGGTCCTGAGAGGTATAATAGAGTCAGAGGATACGGTCATGGTGTGACTCCTGATATGGTGTCTTATGCATCTTCTTCATCTTCTACATCAATTTCCTCCCGGAGATCATCTAAGAGTTCAATGGCGTTGCTGATGACTCAAAATAATGAGTTGAAAATGAAGGACGAAAATAATAATAAACGGATTTCGGAACTAGAGAACAAGCAAAATCAGTTGTTTGCATGGTTTTTTCAAAGATTTCAGCCACAACCACCGTATAGCCCGGGAACCCAACAATCAGGCCACAGTCAACCTCCTCAACAGTCGGGCCAAAGTCAGCCTCCCCCTGCATATCCGTATGCTGGCCATAATCAGCAACCTCCATATCCTGTGTATCCGATGCCTGCGCAGCCCATGCCATACATGCAGCAGCCGCCCATGCCATACATGCAGCAGCCACTTTGTCAAGTGCCAGTATATCGACCTGAGATGGCTGCTCCTAGTGGATCTTTTCCTGAAGTTCCAGTTGGGGGGTTTTCTGGAATGCTTGCAGGTGTTGGATTTGATGTGGACTTGTCGAGGATTTTTGGATCAGATGGAGGATCTCAAGGAGGAGGATCTCAAGCAGAAGGTTCTCAAGCAGAAGGATCTGGACGACGTTCAGGCGCAGATTCGGTTGGGTAGTTTAATTGGTTCTTTTTCTTGTCGGTTAAATACGACAGTATAATTGGTCTATCTTTTTGTTTTTTTATGTTATGTTTGTAATGTCGGATTTAATGTTTGTTACGACGGACGACTTTTTGGATTTTATGTGAAATGTTAGATGTACAGTTTGGCATTATTGTTTTTGTTATTTATTTAGATCTTAAAATTTATAATTTTGATTATATAATTTACTTTAGTTGGAATTAATTGAAATTGCATGCAGTTGTCCATCTATTTTTATTATTATTAACAAATATAGTGTCGGTTAAGACCGTTACTAGATTTTATATTTTATTTATTTAATTGTTATCTAACGTCGGTTTAAGGAATATTTTATTTATTTAATTTTAATATAATGTCGCTTTAAAGCGACAGTAGACTGCATACTTTATAATTAAATAGCTGATGCACGTGTAAGTATGCGTCGCTTTAAACCGACGTTAAGGTTAGTGTCGCTTTAAAGCGACACTGTGTAGTGTTGGATTAAGCTCAAAAAGCGACACTGAAGCCCTTTCGCGACGCTAGCAATAGTGTCGCTATTGAAAAGCGACATTACATTGTTTAATGTCGGATTTGTGCCAAATTTTCGACAGAAATTTGATTTCTCGTCGGTTTGTCCTCCGCCGGTGATAGCATATATTGTAGTAGTGAAATACAATTTGTGTGCTTTCTCATTCTTAAAATAGTGCCCAAGGTTTTGACTTATATGGAATATGCATGCACCATGATGGACATTGGGAAAAACAGTTGAGAGAGCCTTTCGAATGCTTTCATGTCTATCAGAAGCGAACACTATGTCATCAAGGTCCCTAATTGCTCCCCGTAATTTTGTCAAAAACCAATTCCATGGTGCATCATTCTTTGAATCTCCAACTCTGAATGCTAGAGGGTATATTTGTTTATTGTTGCCCATGCATGTGGCAACAAACATAGTTCCAAGATATTTACCCTTTAAAAATGTCCCATCATCCGCAATTACAGGCCTAATAGCACTTTGAAATCCTCTTATGCAAGGTCCAAGTGACATGAAATTGTACAAAAAATGATTATTCTCATCAGTTTCAATATATGTTATCGTACCTGAATTTTTGGCTTCTAACACAGCAAAATAAGATGGAAATAGCGCGTAAGATTCTTTCGGTGATCCCGTAACCAAATCCAATGCATGTTCCCTAGATCTTCAACCCTTCACATAACTTATACTCACACCCATGTCCTTCCGTATATCATATATGAGGTCATGTGGTATATGTACTCGTGATACACCCTTATACTTATACTTTATGCATTGACCAATAAGAGAGCTACTTGCTTGTCGATGATGGCGACTAATAACGTCCAATGAGCATGAGTGCATAACAATGCATTTTCTAACCTTGAAATATGAAGACTGTTGTAATTTAGAAGCACGTAATTTCCACTTGCATTCGTCACCGATACAACCAACTTCAAACCTTTCTTTGTTTGATCTCTTCACTTTGGACTCATAATTATTCTTCATAGCATCAATGCCCAACCTTTTTTTTAAATCCTCCTTAGTCTCGTACAATTGACCAACAACTAAATCTTCATCTGAATTGCACAGGTCCACCATGTCCGATTCATGTGCAATATATTTACCCTTGTGACTATTTGATCGGTTAGAGCTGGGTTCGTCAAATTGCAAATTATCTTGGAACACATTATCAAACTCCATATGTGGATTATTCTCAAATTCTTGATTTACTAAGTCGTTATCTAAATCATGTTGCACATTATCTTCAAAATCACCTTGAGTAACAAAGTTGAGATCCGTTTGCAATGGGTCTTGTTCGAAGTTAGCCGGAGCTTGTTGATTGATCCCACTTTCAACAGAAAATACCTTTTGCTTTAATGTAACACATAATGGAATCTTTCAAGACCTCAAAAGATTTTTAAAAATAAATGCCTTGACATCATCATCATCAACTATATCTGCAGGCCATGTCGTTTCCATTGCGTTATATATGACTTTCATAATTACCTCATATCTATTTGTGTCCACATTCACAATACCATGTACTTTCTTATGAAGTTTTCCAATTTTTGTACGTTGAATCAACCCACCTCCCACCATAGTTAACTAAAATTGTCAAATTAGACATTTTCCTAAAAAATAAGCAAAAAAAATAAAAAAAATGTCATAAACAGATAGTTGAAATAAACAAAACAGTACGCAAAACAATAAGAAAAAGTAAAACAATATGCAAGCAAACATGTAATTGAATAAACAGATAGTTCCAATCACAAAGTCTAACAAAAAATATAAACTAATAAAGTAGTGTTGCACAAATTGTTTTGTATAAAAGGTTCCTAATATGTGATGAACTACTCTAGACAATACTAAAATCAAACTATCGTATTAAGCAAACAAAATGCAAGAAAAATATGCTTTAACCATGTAAACAAAATCTAGAATACGATACTATTGCTTTAACCATGTAAAAAAAGGCAGTAGGTCCTTTTTGTAGGTTCTTAATAATACGATTTTGTTAACTATTGTACCAAAAATCTGCTTTAAACATGTTTGCTAGATTATGTTTGCATTCAGAAGGAAGAAACTACAAGATCTAAGAGACAACGCAGACGAGGAAAAATGAAAGAAAATTAACCATCTACACTCACCGTCGTTTAGGGTTGCACAAGTCTCCACCGTTTCCTACTAGCAGTCGATGCCTTCACTCTCTTATGCACAAGTCTCCACCATTTCTTATGTCTAGGGTTTTGCCGTCAGGTTTTCTAATTCCTCATCTAATAGGGTTTTGGTTTTGTAATTTCTTTTGGTTTTTAAAATTGAGTAGTATTTGTGTCTATTTAAGTGAGATTTTGGATATATTTGAAAGTTTTTATAAAAATCGACATATTTGAAATTAAGGGCTAATTTTTTGCTATTTATGATAAATTCTCTGAAGATGAATACCACTAGACTATAGTACTAAGCGGCATAGCCGGAAACATTTTTAAAATCGAATTTCTCGTATCAACATTAAACTTTTTAGGGTAAATATCAGTTTACTACCCTGATGTTTCGTGGTTTTCAACATTTAGTACATCAAGTTTTTTTGGTCCCAGAGTCATACCTAAAGTGTAAATTTTGGGACAATCTCATACATCCGTTAGTCAAATTGTTAAGTCTCTCGTTAAGTGATGACATGGTGCCCATATGGACAATGACTAGGGCGCCACGTGTCATTAAAGGGTCCACATGGAATTTGTTTTTTTTTTTTTTTTTTTTGTTCTTCTTTTTGTTCTTCTTCTTCTTCTTCTTCTTCTTCTTCTTCTTCTTCTTCTTCTTCTTACTCTTTTCTTCTCTTTGGATGAAGGGTTCACCTTCACCCCTCCCTTCTTCTCTCTTCCTTCTTTTCCCTGCACCCATCCTCCCCACACACCCACCCATTCCCCTCATCTACACTCACCATCCCGCACACTTCTTCTAAGGAGGTGATGTCAATGGTAGATTCAGCAACTGGATGAGCTCAAAATTGATGAGAAAGAATAATAGAAGCAGATAGAGGGAGAAATTGGAAATAGGGTTTGAGACAAAACCCATTTGCTCTTTTCAATTTTTGGATCAAATCATGTCAATTCTTGGAGTTCCTGAGATGGATTTTTGAAAACTTTGAGAAAAACCTACCTGGGTAGAGTAAAGATTGAAGCTTTTTTGCTTGAAACTGATTCTTCTGCAAAAAAAAAAAAAAAAAATTTGGGGTTTTATTTTTGTGGGGTTTGGTATTTGGGTTTCTGGGTTTTGCTTCTCTAACACAGACAACTCATATCCCCAAAACCTATCCCAAATGCCCATGCCAAATTCTGACCCAACACCTGTCCTTCTCCCTCCCGCAGCAGCTAAATCATTCTCTTCCTTCACCAGCTCCGAGAGATTTCCCACCGATTCAGGAACATTTCTGGAAAAATAATTGTAACGCAGATCAAGAACCTTCAGCTTCGAGAAGCTCAGGGGGATTTTGTAGAAGAAGTCGCATACGACGCCGTGAAGGGCGGAGAGGCAGAGATCGTCGGGGAAGAGGGAGCACCAGGGGATGTTGGGGTTGACGGAGCCCATAACTATGTAGACGGTGTCTTGCTCGGCGGGTGTGAAAAGGGGTTGGGGTTGTGAAATGACGGCTGTGGACATAAGGGTTGTGAGGAGGAGGAGGAGGAGGGTTGTGAGTGCAGATGAGAGAAAGGAGGGAGAAGGAGGGGAATGGGTGGGTGTGCGGGGATGTTGGGTGCAGGGAAGAGAAGAGAGGGAGAAGAAGGGAGGGGGTCGGGAGGGGTGAAGGTGAATGCCTAGATTTTTTTTTTATTTATTTTAAATTAAATTTTTTTAAATTTTTTTAATATTCACATGGACCCTTTAATGACACGTGGCGCCCAATCATTGTCCACATGGGCACCACGTCACTCCTCAAGAGACTTAACAGTTTGACTAACGGATGTATGAGACTGTTCCAAAATTTACACTTTAAGTATGACTCTGGGACAAAAAAAAAATTGATGTACTAAATGTTGAAAACCACGAAACATGAGGGTAGTAAACTGATATTTACCCAACTTTTTAATATGCTTGTAATAAAGTGCTACCAAACATTGCGTCAATGAACACTTCCAAAAAAGGCTATAAAACATTAATCTAGTGGTACTTCTTACATGTTTACTTATAGAGAATAGAAATCGAAATCATGCCAATTCTTCATTTCCATACGTTTACTAAAACATGAGTTTTGGAATAATTTCATTTTCTAACTTCCATGTTTTTAGTAACAGACATGACATTTAAAAAGTATGAATTTTACCTTGATATGATGTACTTGAAAAATTAAGTATCAAATTAACTTAGAGAGTTTTGGTAAACATTTCATAGTTGCATATCACTTATATTTCCTTTCTCTATTTTGCTGTTAGACTCAATCTAATGGAAAAAATTTCTTCATATTTGTAAGGAGTTTCAAATTTGAAATCCCCCTATCAAACTTTTAGCATGGAAAGTAAAAAAATTAAAATCTGCTTCCAACTTGTTATTAGACCATCTCCAACCCTTGGGTTAAATTTTTTAACCTAGAAAACTTAGGTTTTAACCTAGAAACTGTATTTTTTATCTAACCCTTTTAGGTTAAATTTTTAGCCCTAGATTATTAGACAAACCTTGAAGTAAGTCTTGGGCCACAAATTTTTAGCCCCAAATTTTTAGTCCTAATATTTACCTTCTATTCCCCCTCCATTTCCTTCCAACCCTTGGGCCAATTTGCGGTTATGGGTTAGAAGCTAAAATTGGGACAAATACCAGTCAGAAAATTGAGCTGGGTTAGTGGAGGGACCCCCAAATGCACGTGGAAGAGACAGAGTTGGACGACTATCATCCAAAATCAGTCGCGCCAATTGCTGAACGCGCTGGGCTGTTTTCAAGCCATCATCATGTCTGCAAATACTAGCCCCACTCATGTGGGTCTGTTTGCTGCTTGTCAACTAAAAAATCTGAGCCTAACGGCTCTTTTATTTGATCAACGGCTTACATTTAAATGAGCCGTTGGTTATCCCAACGGTCCAAATTTAATCTAATTAATGTTTTGTTTTATATTTTTAAATTTATTGAATCCAATGGCTGAGATAGTGCTATGATAAAATCTAACGATAAAAAAATAGACTAATGGCCTAAATTTAAATTCAACAGCTAAAATAATTTATTTAAATCAAAATTCATCCAAAAACTCTATATTTTGTTTTATGGGGTCGGTTTAGTGAATTTTTAAATTTCTCGGAATCAAAATATTTTTAAATTAATTTTGTGACAGCCCGTCCCGGATTTTTCGTACCGTAGGGGTGAAATGACGGTTTTGCCCCTAGTATTTTTGTTTCGTTGTGTGGTCGTTTTTGGGAAGTTGGTTGGCTGCTTTTGGACCATACACACACACCCACACTCATTCCTTTGCTTTCCCTGTCCCGTATATGTCTGTCTCTCTCTTTCTCTCTTTCCCTTCTTCTTCATGTGTACGGACAAGGACTCAATCACTCGAAAACGTGGTAGATCGAGGAAACAAACTACATATTTGTGCTCGTGAGGTTCTTAGGAGTTCAACCATACCCATTTCAGGTAAGGGAACCCTTGTTTTCAAGTCGAACCCGAGAGGTGTAAATCGGGGTACTGTTCATGCACACGTTAATTCTTGTGTTTTTGAGAATTTCAAGTTTGTAGGAAGCTTGGTGAGGTCCTTAAGAGGCTCGGGGTGGTTCGTTTAAAGGTTTTGGACGTCGGGATTGTGAGTTACAGGTTTGGCTGGATTTGGTGGAGTTTTCCCAGTGAGATTCTGTTGGTTTTAGTGCTTGAAAGTGGTAAGGATTTGTTCCTCTAGTTGTAAGCTTCATTTTGGTACCAATTTCGTGAAATTTGGATGAAAAACGAGTGAGATACGAAGTTTGGAAGTTTTCCCGGTTTTCTGACGACGGCGATGGCGCCCGAGTTTGGTTGGAGAAGACGACGGAATATTCCGTCACTTTGGACGGAATATTCCTAATGGCATTGACGGAATCCGTCAGAGTTAACGGAATATTCTTGACAGCGTTAACTGACGCCGTCAGTGTGCCAGGCACGTGCCTGCGCGTGGGCGGCCCGTGTGGCCATGCCTAGGCCGCCGCTTGGGGGCGCGTGTGGTGTTAGAAAATTATTTTAAAAATATAGGGATGTTTGTGAGGTTGAGTAAATCATGTTGCTGTATTCACACACCCCAATTGAGCATTGTATGAGAAGTTATTTCGTAATGTTGGTTATGTGCTTTAAAATTAACGTTTTTATAGTTGTTTCGCATATAGGTGAGACCTATCCCGAGGGCGAGTGCAGTCACTCGAGGCAAAGGGGTTACGACCCTTCTACATACCAGTGAGTGGGCTTTTGGTTTTCTATATATACCTATATACTTATGTTTTTCCCAGAAAATGAAATGAAACGTTTATATGTTTTAAATGCCATGAATTGCAATTGCATATTTAGCTATGCATTAGTAGTTGCATATATATATATATATATATATATATATATATATGTGTGTGTGTGTGTGTGTGTGTGTTTGGTGTTGTGGACGCACAGGTAAATGCCAGATAAGTTATGGTTTATGTTTATGTTTAGTAGTGAATTGAGATGCATAGAGAGCTCATAACCTGCACCCCCGGTGTTAGTGCTCTCGTCCAGAGTAGGGCACAGTCCTTCACGTGATGTTCACCTCCTGCACCACATGCTCATCTTGGATCCAAGTTAGGTGCACAATCCTGTTGTACAGACCACTTTAGGTGGTTCCGACTCGTAGGTGACCCGCGATTATTCGCCCAATCTTCACGTGATCGTAGCACTTGAGCGTACTTATTTACACCCAGTCTTGTCGTACAGACCACTTTAGGTGGTTCCGACTCGTGTGCAGGTGTAGTTAGTGAGCTGGAGATTTGAGCTCTAGATTCAGCCGTACAGGTCACGTTAAGTGACTCTGGCTGACAGATTACATGGCTTTGATTGACATTACCTGGGTACTTGCATTCTATTTAAAGGCATACGACATGGCATATTTTATGAGCATGTTTTCTATATTATGTGTATATTCTATTTTTCTGGGAAGTATATAGGTTTTACGGCGAGGGGTTAGTACTTTTGTTATTGAAATGATTTTGAAAAGCTTTGTTTTTGCCCACTCACGCTTTCTGTTTTGCGCCCCTCCAGGTTCTAGTTTGGATAGCGCTTTTGGTGGCTCCCCAGAGGATTTCTCGGCATATCTGACAGATTATCACCAGTGTAGGACCACATTTGGGTGTGTTTATTTAGTGTTGTTTCTCCCGGATTGCACTAGGTTTTCCGTGCTCTAAACATTGTTTTTCACACTTATGCACGCACATGTATGTTGTTTACACAGTGTATAGCTTGGTTTTTATTTGTTCATACTTTTATTATTATTTCTTAGCTTCCACAATGTGCACATGCTTATGTCACTTCCATGTGACGGCCAGCATGCCCTGATCTCGGTCGAGGTGTGTCAAATTTAGTATGATCTACATAATTTTTTCTTTAAAAAAAGTATTTAAAAAAATTAGCCTAAATTCACTCTTTAATAATCTGGGGCTAAAAATTTAACCTAGAATAGTTAGAGCAGAAAAACTGTTTTTGGGTTAAAATCTAAATTTTATGGGCTAAAAATTTTAGGTTTTAACCCAAGGGTTAGAGATGATCTTAAAGAATGAATTTAGGCTCATTTTTTTTCAATGTAACTTTAAAAAAAAAATTATGCAAACTATTGTAATTTAATTTTATAAAGAATTTAACCTACAAATATTTAAATTCTGATAAATATTGAAAAATCACTAAACCAACATCATGAAACTCATGAAACACTACGGAACAATATGAAACACATGATAGAGATATATAAAACTTTGAGATAAATATTTTTTTATTATTATTTTAGCTGTTAGATTTAAATTTAGACTATTAGATTTTTTTATTTTTATTTTTTTTTACTGTTGGATTTGATTATATTAGATCTCAGCCATTGAATTTAATGAATTTATAAATAAAAAAAAATGGTGTGGAATGTTAGATCAACCAATGGTCCATTTAATCTAGACTGTAGATGACAAAAAGAGACGTTGGGCTCAACCACAAGGTTAATAAGGGTGAAATTGTAAATAGATGAGTTTGTTAAAAAGGTTGTTATAACAACCCTTGTGATTAGCTAATGATTAGTTAGTCAATGATGTAATTAGTTGGTAGCACAAGTGTGTGTGTGTGTTATCAGTATTTATACCCCAAGGATGTAATCTTATCTGTTAAGAAATGAAATATAACATTTCTATCAAAGGCCGACAACACCCACATGGGTGGGAACCTTGCCTCTTTAAACCTTCGCACGTTAAGCGCGGAGCAGCCCTCCTTTTGCTAGTGCGTCCACGCATAGACGTGGGCCAGCCCATTAACCCAAATTTAAATCTTGATCATAATTTATCCTAATTTTGAGTTTTAACCCATAATTTCATTTTGGTCCACGAGTTTGAGTGTTTCGGGGTTATAGAAGCTAAATTTTGAGACTTACTCAAAGTTGGAGCGGTTCTTACAAAATGAAAAAGGAAAAAAATCATATGGGTTTGAGCACCCCCCACGTCGCCACGTGTAACGAGTCAGAAGGATCCGTTAAAAGTTACAAAAGTTTCCTTGTAGTTGACGTTACTACTGTGCAGTGTACAAAACCGGAATGCCGATGGAAGAGCGCACCAGGTTTCCCTCTTTCTTAATTAACGGCGCGCACCGCGTAACCACCGTAACGCCGTTAAAAAGTAAAAAAAATATCAAAACACAAAAAAACCAACCGGCCGCCAGGCACTCACTCTCTATCCTGTCTCATTGACTCCTCCATCTATCTTCTCCGACGCGTTTTAGGGTTTGTTTTCCTTGTTCGGTTTTGTATCTGAATTTTCAGAAATTTCCCAATTCGTTTCGGTTTTGGAATTCTTATCTCTTTAGGAAAGTTCTCTGCTTTTCGATTTCCTTCCGTTATTAGGGTTTCGGCTATGTCTTTACTGTAAAAACCCTTCCTCTTGCCCTCTTTTCGTAGATTCTAGGGTTTGGGTTCAAGATCCTGCGATCTTTCCAGTGGAATTCTAGGGTTTTCTGATTTTGTGCGAAAGGAATTTTTTTTTTTTTTTTTTTTTTTTTTTTCAATTTCGTTTTGGGGATGCTGAGATGGTGAATTCCGAGGGATTGAGTGCTCCGCTATCGCCTCCTCAGGTGGTGGCGAGGCAGTACGGAGTGACAAAGCCAATATCGACTGCCGGGCCGACGGAAGTCGATATTCAGAGGACATTAGAGTTGGAGAAGGTTTGTGCTATCGAATTTTGATTTGGAAATATTGATTATTTTTTGGTTCTTAATGTTCTGGTTGTGAAAGTTTTTGTTTCGGGGTGTTTGAAGTTTTTGGTTGAAGCTGGGCTTTATGAAACCAAAGAAGGAGTTGCCAAGAGAGAGGAGGTTCTTCGGCGTATCGAGCAGGTGATTATTCTTTGTTTTTAAATTTCCATAAGAGAGTTTTTGGTTGTGTGTGCGCTAATGAACACTTAATACAGTTTTAGTATTGTAGACTTGTTGAGTCACTAAAATCCAAAGATAGAGTGATCAGGAAGTTATGGTTTAGGACAGTAATTATTTACTATTAATTTGATAATTGTTTTGATGCCTACCCATCTTCCAAAACTTTCAGTCAGAATCTATCATGCAGAATATAAATCTCTCTCGGTTGATTGCCTTCTTTTGTTTGTGCTAATTGTAGGTGTTATTGATTTTGCTATTAACAAACTTGTGTTTGTCTTATTTATTCCATGTTGCCTAATTTTGGGGTTTAATTGCTGGGTAATGCTAGGGAGACCAACTATTTAGACCAAATTTTGTAAATATATGACTTGGTTGTTGATGATTGGATTGTTACTTAAGTGTTGATTAACGTGCTTATTTCCTTTTGGTGACACATCACATGGTTTACAAATTTGGTCTAAAAAATTGTTCTTCCTATCATTACTCTTAATTGCCACTTGTAATTACAATTATGCGCTGGTAGGGTGTTTATATCTCATGGGTTTGGATGTGTAATTATATTTTGTGTCATACTGGAACATTGAATAGGTTTTCTGAGGTTTAGAATAAGAACATCTAGAAGACTGAAAAGGGTGAAAATATTCTACACTTCACTAATGGCAATGATCCTGTATTAGTGTATGATGTCAAAGACTCAGAGTAAAAAGTTGCAGACATATGGTTATAGAGGTAAAGTTAGAGTACGTGTCTTGTATAAATTATAGTATCCCCTTAAAACTATATGACTAATAAAGTAGCAAAAGCTAACTTGTGATGCATGACCAGGATGATAGCCTGTACAAGCAACTATTTTTGTTACAGAAAACATTTTGATCCTGTCCGTTGGAATAAAATTCATGGTTTTGGGTTTAATGTGTTTCTGATCAAAAGCCATGCTTTTGATATATCAGCCTTATGAGATCTGTGATTAATGTATATGTTAATCGGCATTGATATTTTGTTTTTGTTCCTTTTATAATAATCTATTTAGTTTCAGTGATTTGTCATTTTCAACTTTCCCATCCCATCTTCTGATTGTTAGATTGTCAAAGATTGGGTGAAGCAACTTACTCGCTTGAGAGGATACACAGATCAAATGGTTGAGGACGCTAATGCTCGTATTTTTACATTTGGGTCCTATAGGCTCAGGGTAAGTGTGGTCACTCTTGATTTTGTTTTCAGATTTCGATTTGTGGTCTGAATTGGTTTGTGAGAGAGGGAAACAAGACTTTGAAATACAAAATGTCTTTAGTTGTTGCTCCATCAACTTTTTACTAATTTGTTATTTTTCTTAGCCAATGATATTGGTTTTGCTTGTTCGGATTTTACTTGTATACTGTTACTTTTTATGTAGGTGCATGGTCCTGGGGCTGACATAGACACGTTATGTGTTGGGCCATCCTATGTCAATCGAGAGGTAAGTATTGATGTGAAGCAGTTTTTCCTTGGAGTTCTGAGTCTTGTCATTGTTCACTCTATAACTGTATGTTTATTTAGTACTGTTATGTCATATTCAGGAAGACTTCTTCTTTGTATTGCACAACATTCTTGCTGAGATGGAAGAGGTGACCGAGCTGCAACCAGTTCCAGATGCTCATGTCCCTGTAATGAAATTTAAGTTTGACGGAATATCGATCGACCTCCTTTATGCTAGTATTTCTCTCTTGGTTGTACCAGAAGTAAGTGCTGAACACTTGTTGATGAACTTACTTGAAAAAACCCAAGTATTATGGAAATGGAAGTGCAACACTTTATTTTTTCTGAAGTTGACGTGCTATTTTGTGTATGACATGGTTTAGGGGTTCTCTCTCCTCTCTCTATGTTGTCTTTCTGTTATTTTTTTGATGTGCTATACGGGTTGGCCACAGGCTTTGACTGCGTAGCTGTCAAGGATAGATTAATTTGTTTTCGTGCTCACCATCTATATGTTCGCTGTTTCTATTTAAGAGGACTCTGCTGTTTATAGAACAATATAATAAAACATTCTTTACGTGTAATTCAAGAGAAATATAAGTGTTCAGTTAGCTATCTGAACAAATAAGCTTAGCGTATAAAATTCCCTTACGGTGATCATAGAAAAACAGGTTTTGTACATTACCAGGTTTTGCTTAGCTAATTTTCAATTTATCGAGATGTATTACATTTTAGAATGTTTTTAATTTATCATGTTAATTGCATTTTTTTGTAACCTTGGCATTTGTCCTCTTCATCATTTTGCGTAATCGATCTAGGGGTCTTTTTTATTAAACAGGACCTGGACATATCTGATGTATCTTTGTTGTACAATATCGATTGTATCTTTGTTGTACAATATCGATGAGCCTACTGTTCGAAGTCTTAATGGCTGCAGGGTAGCTGATCAAATTTTAAAGCTTGTTCCAAATGTTGAGGTGAAATGCTTCCTATGATTGGGTTTAATTTGTCTGCTGATTGCCATTTTTTATTTTATGAAAACATATATGTACTGATTTATATTGAACCTCTCATGTGGTATTTTTTGGTTGTAGCATTTTTGCACAACACTCAGATGCTTGAAATTTTGGGCAAAAAGACGCGGTGTTTATTCCAATGTGAGTACCTCCTCACTTTAGAAGTTATTCTGTTTTTTATTTTTGATTTTTCGACATTTAAGCCAACTGCGTGCTGTATGAAAACATTTATTTTCAGGTTACTGGATTTCTTGGCGGAGTAAACTGGGCTCTTCTTGTTGCCCGGGTTTGCCAACTTTATCCCAATGCAGTTCCCAGCATGCTGGTTTCTCGGTTCTTTAGGGTATATACGCAGTGGCGGTGGCCAAATCCTGTCATGTTGTGTCCCATTGAAGAGGATGAACTTGGCTTTTCTGTTTGGGACCCTCGCAGAAATCCTCGTGACCGGACTCATCATATGCCAATTATAACTCCTGCGTACCCTTGTATGAATTCTAGCTATAATGTTTCACAAAGTACTCTGCGTGTTATGGTCGAGCAGTTCCGTTACGGAAACAAGACCTGTGAGGTTTGTACTTGTTCTGTTCTCTTGCCCGCCTGTTTCATTTAGTTTTGTGGTATGTGTTATTTAGCTTGCTTTGCCTGGCTGACTATTTTATCCTTTCTTCTTTTCATTTTTTAAATCCAGGAAGTGGAATTGAATAGAGCTCAATGGTGTGCATTGTTTGAGCCGTACATGTTCTTTGAAAGCTACAAAAACTATCTCCAGGTTGACATAATTGCTGCTGATGTTGATGACTTGCGTGCTTGGAAAGGCTGGGTGGAATCTCGACTGAGGCAACTAACTCTAATGGTAATAACCATATCTTCATTTTTTTCTTCTCTTAAAAATAGAAATGTTAGTATATTGTTCCCTCATGTTTTGGTGTGTTTTTTATATTTGCAGATTGAAAGGGATACTTTAGGGATGTTACAGTGCCATCCTTGTCCACATGAGTATGTTGATACGAATAAAGAATGTGCACATCGTGCATTTTTTATGGGTTTGCAGAGGAAACAGGGTGAAAAGGTTCAGGGTCAGCAGTTTGATATACGAGGGACTGTTGATGGGTTCAGGCATTCCATTAATATGTACATGTTTTGGAAACCAGGGATGGAAATTCATGTATCTCATGTTCGTAGAAGGCAACTTCCTCCTTATGTGTATCTTGATGGTTGTAAACGACCTCGACAATCCAGAGTTATGGCCCAGCAGCAGGCTGATGATGGTGAAGTTTGTGGGAGTGGTTCTAGTGAGAGACACCTGAAGAGGAAGGATCTTGATGGGGTGGAGGTGAATCAAGATACTCCACCGCAGAAACGGCAATCTACTAGCCCTCTGCCCCATGGTTCAGTTTCTCCTGTAATTATCAATTACAAGGCAAGCAGTGCATCTCCAGAGCCTTCGGATAAAGGTTTTAGCATGGAAGTAGTAGAGTCAAATAAAAGAACATTGTCTGGTGAAATGGAGCCTGGATATGCCTCCAATTCCAGTACTATTACAAATGTTTCAAGCAAGGGCAGTTGTGATGATGCTGGATTTGGATCAGTGGCTGGTAGCTGTGAGGGGAACACTAGGAGCGTCGAGGGAAGCAGTGTTGGGAGTAACAACCCAGGATATTTGCTGGGTGATGTGTGTGAGGCAGACTCCGAAGCTCTTTCGGATAGTGGATGCGTAAATGGAAACCTACGGTAAAATGAATCCCATGAAGCATTAGAGGTTTTGGATATAAGTTCCTTTACTTTGACTAAGTTTTCTGGTGAATCATTTTAATTATCTGGTTGCTTTCTTCTACAACGTATTATTATGCTAGTTGGATGTCGTCTTAATTTTGTTCAGTTTAACTCAGAGATTCTATGACCAAATGCACCAATGTCATAAAAGTAGCAACATCTGAGGTATCTTCAAACACTAGTGCAAGTCCTGCCAGGATCTGCGTTGGTCCTCATTTATGTTGTGCATGTTTAAACATTGGACATTTGGGAATACCCTGCACCATAACTAGCTTGTTTTCATTTTTCTTAAGATCCTCTTATCTCGGAGCTTTAGTTTGCGCTGACCAATCTATCTAATTTCTTTTCATCTTTTTTTATTTTGTTTTTTTGTTTTGCGTTTAGTAAAAAGGTGAATGCTGCATTTGGGATGGTTGGTACTCAATTCCAACGAGGGATAACTCAGAACAAATAACAGGGTTGGGGCATGTGTATTGAACTTCTACATATAATTTTCTTGATTATTTTGAAGTATTGTTTATCTTTATGCTTCGCCTTTTGCTGTGGTGATAACAGGTTGAGCCTAACATCGATGGCCTGAGCATGTTGGATCTTTGTGGATTTTTCTGAAATTAAGGGGCTTCAATTAATGAGAGAGGACGGAAGCCAGCAGCTCGGGTAAGTGTTCTTTTTATTGCTGGCTTTCATTTCGTTCTTTTCCAGGCCTGCTCGTCTATACAACCTTGCGGACAAAACCAAGAGATTCGAACGGGAAGTTTGTCTTTTTGTACAATTTACTTCTTTAGCATTTGTGAATTATGCTCATCTGCTCAACTTTTGAGCTTTGGAAGAGTCTTAAGAGAATTTATTCAGGTGCTCGCTGAACTTCTGCAGATAGGCATTAGTTTTTTACTTTTAGTCGCCTGGGCGGGTGTGGCCAAGGGTTTTTACACTTAGTAGGTACTCTGGATCTAGGAAAAAAAAAAACCAAAAAAATTGAAAAAGGAAAAAAAGTTCGTAGTGTTCTTTTCGCAACCTTGGTGGGGATTGCTTTGGCTATGTAAGGTGTTCAATGTGCAATGGTCGTTGGGGTTTGTCTGATCTTCAATATTTGTACATTCGATACTATGTAATGAATATTGAAAATGTCTCCGTCTCCATGGCGCGTTATATTGTGTTTATTCGTACGACTGTTTTATTAATCCTTCCAAAATGAGAAAACAGTACAGTTTACGCCATTGTAATGCGTTGTAGTAAAGACGCCATACATATTTCACTGAGAAAATTGTGAACTCATTCATAGCAGTCTTACGACCTGATCAATTAAAGCTACGATTTAACCATCGTAGATTCATAACCAACGAGGAGGTCGACTAGATTTGTGGAATTTGAGTTTTTTAATTGGGATTGTTCAAATGTTTGGTGGAATTTCCCATTTGACATAGAGGTGTTGACAAGAAGGTTGGATTTTGGTTATTTATCTCCCAACAAATGACGAACTTGAACGCTGTATTGTTTGGTCATTCATCGCAATAAAATGGGTCCAACTCCGTTCAAGTAGTTCATGAGGATCCTTGAAAAAGTTTAAGTTGTCACCAGTAAGTATGGAGTGATAAAGTTGTAGCTTATCGCGAAGTATTGCAATCATATCCATTGATGTCTGATTGCCGGTTTGATCATTTTATTGATTTGATATGTTGAACGTGAGACCCTGTATAGATCAGCGAGTCATATTAATTGGGTCATTTTGACATAAAAATCTCATCAATTCAATGGGGAGTAGACGTTCAAAGAAGGAAAATTTATAAATTGATATAATTTCAAAACCTAAGAGTGCAACCACTTAGTATTACGGTGTAGTGATATTTCTTTTCGCTTGTAAGTGAGAGGTCTTAAGTTCGATTCTCGTCAAAGGCGAATTTGAACCACATTATTGCTAGTTCATTGTGGCTAAATCCACCTATTCTCCATTTAATGTAAATAATATCGATTGTTCAAAAAAACAAAAAAAAAAACAAACCTAAGGGTGAAATATGAAAAATTAGATCATGTCCCAAACGTCATCAGAAAACATGTAGTAAAGTATATAGACTTCTAATAGAAAAGTTCAAGGAGAAAATCGAAAGCTAGATAAAAATTCAAGGGATAAATCAACAGTTTACTAAAAAATTAATAATAATTTAAATAAGTCCCAAATTACTTTTAACTTGTATAACCCAAGTTCTATCTTTCTTCTTCACGTCTTAGAACCATACTCACCCTTCTAGAACAAAACTCTAACTAATAAAACTACAAACACATTAATTGAAAAAAATATTATTCTTACGAATGGAACATGTTTTTATTTTATTTTATTGTTTTAGTGATTTCAATGACACCGACATGCCTATAGCTACGTTATGAATGATATCCATTAAAAAAGTATGACTGATGATGAGAATCACACACCTAATAAACCTTAGTCATATCTGATCAAAGGATCCCTAGATCAGATATCATGTCTGCTATATTTTTTCTGCATTATAATTTATTTAATTTTAGAAGCAGCGTAATTGCCTAATCTCTTCCTCTAATTCAATGATTTAACAATCAATACATTCCCTTGATTCGACCATATGAAAAGAAGAGGATTCATCATCATCCAATGTCACTGCTGCTACTATATATCAAGCTCTACGTTCCTATGGCTGCCATATTTGTTTCGTTTTTTTGGTTTTTTTAGCTTCCTCATCTTCCTCATCCACTACTGCGAAAATCATTTTTCTCATCTACTGACGTTGAATACCCACAACCTTCCACCTATTTCCATGGAGCAAATAGGATCACAAAATTGAAAGGATAGAGAAATATGAAGGGATAAACACATGCAAATAGAATCAAATATTTGTTCTCAACACATCGTTCAAATATCGATGGATGTAGGATGATAGTATTTAGAATCATATGAAGGCATAGAGAATAGAAGAGATCCGGATTCACTGCCTCTGGAAACTATCAGACTAAAAGTGTATTCGAATCACTTTAATAGAGAAATTGGCAAATTTCCAAAATCACACTAGCTTCAGCATCACACCGAAGGTGTCTAGGATGACCTTATTTATTTGCACCTCAGATTTGAAGAGCATGAGGTTATGTAGAAAATGTAAGGTGTATGGTGTGAGTGTGGGGTATGAGAGCATTATAAGAAAGTATTTGGTATGTATTAAGATAAACATTAATTAAAAAAACAAATATGGGGTCTATGTATGTGGGGTGTATTGAATAATATGTGGGTTTTAATATAACAAACCTAGATTTTTCTTTCTATTATTTATAAATTTGGGTTTTTCAGAGTTAGACCCTTGTAACTATTGCTTCTTAAACATAAACATCTAAATAAAACCCATGATTCAAGCTTGTTGACATGTGGGAAAATAAGTAACCCATTATTATAATTATTTACAACTTATGCCACCATACGTTGATTATGTTAATGAATCTTTTATTATCTACAATAATGATGAATTTTGTTGAGTATTAATAGGTATGATTTCAAGTTTTTCTTTCTCCCCGTGAAATCCTTTTTATTATTATTATTATTATTTATCCATCTAGCTTTTTTATTTGGCGTTTACCTACATGTATCTATTCTATAACTACGAAATAAATTCTATGGATAATAGCTGACACATCCCGATCGAGATCAGGGCATGCTGGCCGTCACGTGGAAGTGACGTAACCATGTGCACAGTACAGAAGCTAATAAAATAATAGTAAATTAGTACGAATAAAATAAAATCCAACTTCACACAAAGTAAAAACATACATGTGCAAGCGTAAGTGTGAAACAAAGTTCAGAGCACGAAGACCTAATGCAGTCTGAGAGAAAACGACACTACAAAAGCACACCCGAAGGTGGTCCTACACTGGAATTAATCTGTCAGATATGCCGGGGAAATCCTTAGGGAAGCCACCAAAAGTGCTAACCAACTAGAACCTGGAGGAGCGCAAAACAAAAAGTGTGAGTGGGCGAAAACAAAGCTTTTCAAAAACCATTTCATAAACAAGATTCTAACCCCTCGCCGTAAAACATGTATACTTCCCAAAAAAATAGAATATACATATATATAAATCATGCTCCGAAATATGTCATGTCAAATGTCTCTAAATAGAATGCAAGTGCTCAGGAACG
Source organism: Pyrus communis (assembly GCF_963583255.1). Taxonomy (NCBI): domain Eukaryota; kingdom Viridiplantae; phylum Streptophyta; class Magnoliopsida; order Rosales; family Rosaceae; genus Pyrus; species Pyrus communis. The sequence continues at coordinate 9,713,744 of NC_084813.1, read as the reverse complement.
TCAAATCAATGCCATGTAATCTGTCGGCCGGAGTCACCTAACGTGACTTGTACGGCTGAATCTAGAGCTCAAATCTCCATCTCACTAACTATACCTGCACACAAATCGGAACCACCTAAAGTGGTTTGTACGACAAGCCTGGGTGTAATATAAATACGCTCAAGTGCTACGATCATGTGAAGGCTGGGCGAATAATCGCAGGTCACCTACGAGTCGGAACCACCTAAAGTGATCTGTACAACAAGACTGTGCACCTAACTTGGATCCAAGATGAGCGTGTGGTGCGGGAGGTGAACATCACGTGAAGGACTTTGCCCAACTCTGGGCGGGAGCACTAACACCGGGGGTGCAGGTTATGAGCTCTCTATGCATCTCAAATCACTACTGAACGTAAACATAAATCATAACTCACCTGGCACTTACCTGTGCGTCCGCAACACCAAACATATATAAACATATGCGACTCATAATGCGTAAATAAATGGCAAACTATAGGCATGGCATACAAACGTATAATGTTTCAAATAAATTTCTGAGAAAAACGTAAGTATATAGGTATATACGGAAAACCAAAAGTCCACTCACTGGTATGTAGAAGGGTCGTAACCCCCTTGCCTCGAGTGACCGCGCTTGTCCTCGGGATAGGTCTCACCTATATGCGAAACAACTATAAAAAGTTAATTTTAAAACACATAACCAACCTTAAAAAATAACTTCTCATACAATGCTCAAATGGGGTGTATGAATACACCAACGTGATCTACTCAACCTTAGGAATATCCCCATATTTTTAGAAAAAAATTTCACCGTCGCATGCGCCCCCACGTGCCGGCCAAGGCCACACGAGCCGGCCACGCGCAGGCACGTGCCTGGCACACAGACGGCGTCAGTTAACGCCGTCAGGAATATTCCGTTAACTTTAACGAATTCCGTTAACGCCGTTAGGAATATTCCGTCATCTTCTCCAGCGAGGCTCCGGCGCCATCGCTGGCGCCGGAAAATCGTAAAAATTTCAAAACTTTGTACCTTCTTCGTTTTTCAACCAAATTTCACAAAATTGGTACCAAAATGAAGCTTACAACGAGAGGAACAAATCCGTACCACTTTCAAGTGCTAAAACACACGGAATCTCGCCGAGAAAACACCACCAACTCCGGCCAACCTTGTAACTCACGATCCCGACGTCTAAAATCTTCAAACGAACCACCCCGAGCCTCCTAAGAACCTCACCAAGCTTCTTACAAGCTTGAAATTTCCAAAAATACAAGAATTAACGTGTGCATGAACAATTACAAAATCGGGTATCTTGAGTTCGACGTAAAAACGAAGGTATCCTTACTTGAAATGGGTATGGTTGAACTTCTACGGACCTCACGAGCATGAATATATACTTTTTTTCCTCGATCTGTGAAGATTTGGAGGGTTTTGGGGTGTGTCCGTACAAATGGGATAGGAAATGGGGGAGAGAGGGAACTCGGGACAAGGGTGCAGGGCAAGGAAAAAGTGAGGGGGTGTGGGAGAGTGTGTGTGGTCCACAACCTGCCAACAATAATCCAAAAACAACCACACAACGAAAAATCACACTAAGGGCAAAATCGTCATTTCACCCTTACAGTTCGAAAATTCCGGAACGGGCTGTCACAACCTACCCACCTTATTAGAATTTCGTCCCGAAATTCAAAACAACCATACAACAACCCCTAGTGATCAAAGAACAACCGAGGATACAAATATCTCATCCGATCTTCAATTTCACAAGTAGCTTCCTCCACATAATGATTCCTCCACAAAACTTTCACCAAGTTCACTGTCTTGTTCCTCAGAACCTTTTCCTTCCAATCTAGAAACGTCACTGGTTCCTCATCATAAGTCAAATCCGGATTGATTTCCAAGGGTTGATGAGGTATCACATGAGACGGATCAATAACATAATGTCGAAGCATGGACACGTGAAAAACGTTATGTACTCTAGCTAACTTTGGAGGCAACTCCAGCCTGTAAGCTACCTCGCCCACTCGCTCAGTGACCATGTACGGTCCGATATACCTGGGACTCAACTTACCTTTCTTTCCAAACCGTACAACACCTCTCCATGGTGAAAGCTTCAGAAATACCCAATCGCCAACCTCATACACTCTGTCAGTAGCATGCCGATCTGCTAAAATCTTCTGCCTATCTTGGGCCGCCTTCAGGTTGGACTTAATTACCTGAACATTTTGAGTAGTCTCCTCAACAATCTCCGGGCCTACCAAAACTCTTTCTCCGACCTCTGACCAACACAACGGTGTGCGACAAGATCTACCATACAATGCCTCAAATGGTGCCATGTCGATACTCGAATGAAAGCTGTTGTTGTAGGTAAATTCCATTAAAACCAACCGCTTGTGCTAAGCATCACCAAACTGTAACACCGAAGCTCGCAACATATCCTCCAAAGTCTGAATGGTTCTCTCTGACTGTCCATTCGTCTGAGGATGATATGCCGTACTATAATATAGTCTCGTACCCAAAGCTTCCTGAAACGCCACCCAAAATTTAGATGTAAATATTGGATCACGATCCGAGACAATACTCACAGGGATACCATGGTACTTCACGATCTTCGAGATGAACTCAGTTAATCGACCCAAAGAATACTTCTCCCTCACTGGAATGAAATGTGCTGACTTAGTAAGCCGATCAACAATCACCCAAATGCCATCAAAACCATTATGTGTACGCGGAAGCTTGTACACAAAATCCATAGTAATGTTTTCCCATTTCCACTCTGGAACGGAAAGCGGCTGCAACAACCCAAACGGCTTCTTCCTCTCCGCCTTAACTTGCTGACAAATGGCACACCTACTCACATACGTAGCTAACTCCATCTTCATACTTGGCCAATAATAAAATGGTCGAATGGTATGATATATTTTAGTAGCTCCTGGATGCATAGCATAAGTCGAGATATGTGCTTCATCAAGAATTGCTTTCTTTAAATCCAAATTGTTAGGTACAAACATCATACCCTCCTGCATCAGCATGCCATCCGAATCACGAACTTTGAGGTCTCTCATCCTCCCTCGATCTCAAGCTTGGATCAATTCTTGAGTTTCCCTATCAACTACCTGAGCTTCAAGCACCCGATCGACTAAAATTGGTCTAATTTGAAAATTAGCAAGTAAAGCCACCTCTCGATCTTCTGCCTCCAACCTAACTCCCGTAGATCGTAAGTCTGCCAGAAGAGGAATGCGACTAGCGTACAACGTATTGATACGGCCCTGAGACTTCCTGCTAAGTGCATCAGCCACAACGTTTGCACGACCAGGGTGATAATCAATCGTGCAGTCATAATCATTGAGCAACTCCATCCACCTCCGCTGATGAAGATTAAGATCTTTCTGCGTAAAAAGATACTGAAGACTCTTATGATCTGTAAAGATCTTACATTTCTCTCCATAAAGGTAGTGTCTCCACAATTTCAACGCAAAGATAATGGCGGCTAACTCCAAGTCATGTGTAGGGTAATTCAACTCATGAAGTTTCAGTTGTCGTGAAGCATAAGCAATTACCCTACCATGCCGCATCAACACACATCCTAGACCATTCAAAGAAGCATCACTATAAACCTCGAAATCACCACTATTGTCCGGGAACGCCAAAACAGGTGCATGAGTGAGACAATACTTCAACTGCTGAAAACTCTGCTCACACTTATCATCCCACTGAAATTTAACGTCTTTTCTTGTTAATCTCGTCAATGGTAAGGCAATCACAGAAAAATCCTTAACAAACCGTCGATAATACCCTGCTAAACCAAGGAAACTCCTCACCTCAGTGACGGTTCGCGGTTGCTCCCATTTCTCCACAGGCGCCACCTTTTGAGGATCCACCAAAATACCCTGAGCTGAAATGACGTGCCCCAAAAATGCAACTTGGTCTAACCAAAACTGGCACTTGCTAAACTTAGCATACAACTGGTGCTCCCTCAACCTTTTCAACACCAAGGTAAGATGTCGAACATGCTCCGCTTTAGATCTAAAATACACCAGAATGTCGTCGATGAAAACAATAGCAAACCTATCCAAATATGGCTAGAACACCTAGTTCATCAAATCCATAAAAGTAGCTGGTGCATTCGTCAGTCCAAATGGCATAACCAGGAACTCGTAATGACCATAACGAGTCCTGAACGCCGTCTTAGGAACATCATCCCTACTAATCTTCAGCTGATAATATCCACACCTCAAATTAATCTTGGAGAATACACAAGCACCTCGAAACTGATCAAATAAATCATCAATATGCGGCAACGGATAACGGTTTTTAATTGTCACCCGATTCAATTGTCTATAATCAATACATAGCCTCAAAGTTCCGTCTTTCTTTCTCACAAACAACACTGGAGCTCCCCAAGGTGAATTACTAGGCTGAATAAAACCCTTACCCACTAATTCCTGCAACTAAACTTTCAATTCCCTCAACTCAGCGGGAGCTATATGATAAGGAATCAAGGAAATAGGATTAGTACCTGGAAGCAACTCAATGATGAACTCCATGTATCGGTCTGGCGGTAAACCAGGTAAATCCTCAGGAAAAACATCGGGAAAATGTTTGACTACCCTCACATCTCCTACTCTACTAGGAGCAACCTCATCCAACACTACATGAGCTAAGTACCCCTTGCAACCTGTAAATAACAACCTTTTCACTCGCACGGCCGAAATAACATCATGTCTCACCCCACTTTGCTCGCCCACAAAAGTAACCACAGGTAGTCCAGGACGATGGAACGTAACTATTTTCCCGTAATAATCAATATTGGCACGATTGAAATGCAACCAATCGGTGCCCAGAATCACATCAAAGTCAACAATATCCAACGGGATAAGATCAGCTGGCATAACATCCTCCACTATCACTGGACATCCTGGGTACACACGATCTACAATACATCTCTCCCCTCTAGGCATAGCTAACTCTAAATCATACACTAGAGGTGTGGGGTGAGGTTGCGTCACTTGAGCAAATGTATGAGAAATCACATAATGTGTAGCATCACAATCAATTAATACTCTAGCAAAATAACCAAGGATATTTAACGTACCCATGATCAAATCTGGATTGTTTTGAGCGTCCTGCAGAGAAATATTATGAATACACCCCTGGGTCTGCTGTCGTCTACCTCGACCTCTGCTCATCTGGCCACCACGACTCTGAGTGCCACGCCCCTGACTGGGCTAACCAGACTGCCTCGAAGACCCCGCACTACTCGTAGCAATCTCCCCCTGCTGAATTTGTCTTCCCTGAAACCACTGAGATCCGCCCGCTGGAACTGGAGGATTCGGCATATAGCCACCAGAATACTGGGGATAACCACCCTGAGAATATGGGTCCTGGGGATATTGATACTGTCCCAGGGCATAAGGAACAACATTGCCCTGATAGTAATAGGCACCACCTCGACCTGTCTGCCCATAATTACCAGGACCAGGAATCTGCTGGATCGGTACAGGTGGTGGCAAGAAAGTCTGCTGAGGCTTCTGCTGACTCTGGAGACAATTTGCAGCCCGATGTCCCATTTGCCCACAAGTAAAGCAACCACTGCTGCCTCGCCTACACTCACCAAAATGTCGATTATTGCACCTACGGTAAACTAGGGCCCTACCTCTACCAGCATCACTCTTTCTCTGGCCTCTAGCGCCACCAACAAACCTACCTCCACGATCCTGACCAGTGGCGCTAAAGCCACCGCTAGAAGAGCTAGAACTAGTGCCACCCCTCTTGAAGTTCTGGGTCCTACGAGGTCCGAGCGACGCCTGACCCTTGCCTTTATCATCTTTCCTCTGATTACCGTCTTTCTCTTCCTCCTCACTCTCGCTCGGCATATTTTCTGAATCCTCAATTCTCAGCAGAATCTCATAAAACTCCTGGTAGGTGTCACAAGGGGTAGTGGTCGCCATCGAACGCCACTTCTTCTTAGTGCCTAAACGGAAACGATGAAGCATCTCCGTTGGATTGCCAGCAACATCTGGATGATAGCGAGACAAATTAGTGAACCTTCGGTAGTACTCATTTGCTGTCAGCTTCCCCTGTCTCAACTCAGTGAATTCCTGCTTCTTGCGGTCAATATACTCAGGAGGCACAAACCTTCTCCTGAACAACTCTCGGAATACATCCCAATCAGTCTTTTTAGCTGGAGTCAAACGACAAAGTTCATGCTCCCACCAGGATGCAGAATCCTTACCCAAAAACCACGATGTCGTCTCTACCCACTTCTCGACAGGAAGATTCCCCTGATTATGCAAAACACGAAAAGTCTTCTCAACATGTTCTAGCCACTGCTCCGCACCCTCATAACCCTCGTTGCCTTCGAACTTATCCAACTTCAAATTATACATATTCTCCAGATGAGTCTTCTGGGAAAGGCGGAGCGCCGAATGAATAGCTGTAGCAATAGCTTCCCCCAGCAAAGCTACATCGGGGAAACTAGGCTCAGCAGAACCACGTGGTTCCCGACGAGTCGGCATAATTCTGACAGAAGACACCAAAACCATTAGAATACTCACAAAAGTACAGGATTGCCAAACTTAGGCTCTGATACCAAACTGACACACCCCGATCGAGATCAGGGCATGCTGGCCGTCACGTGGAAGTGACGTAACCATGTGCACAATGCGGAAGCTAATAAAATAATAGTAAATTAGTACGAATAAAATAAAATCCAACTTCACACAAAGTAATAACATACATGTGCAAGTGTAAGTGTGAAACAAAGTTCAGAGCACGAAAACCTAATGCAGTCTAAGAGAAAACGACACTACAAAAGCATACCCGAAGGTGGTCCTACACTGGAATTAATCTGTCAAATATGCCAGGGAAATCCTCAGGGAAGCCACCAAAAGTGCTAGCCAACTAGAACCTGGAGGGGCGCAAAATAAAAAGTGTGAGTGGGCGAAAACAAAGCTTTTCAAAAACCATTTCATAAACAAGATTCTAACCCCTCGCCGTAAAACCTGTATACTTCCCAGAAAAATAGAATATACATATATATATAAATCATGCTCAGAAATATGCCATGTCAAATGTCTCTAAATAGAATGCAAGTGCTCAGGAACGTCAAATCAATGACATGTAATCTATCGACCGGAGTCACCTAACGTGACCTGTACGGCTGAATCTAGAGCTCAAATCTCCATCTCACTAATTATACCTACACACGAGTCGGAACCACCTAAAGTGGTTTGTACGACAAGCCTAGGTGTAATATAAGTACGCTCAAGTGTTACAATCATGTGAAGGCTGGGCGAATAATCACGGATCACCTACGAGTCGGAACCACCTAAAGTGGTCTGTACGACAAGACTGTGCACCTAACTTGGATCCAAGATGAGCGTGTGGTGCGGGAGGTGAACATCACATGAAGGACTGTGCCCAACTCTGGGCGGGAGCACTAACACCGGAGGTGCAGGTTATGAGCTCTCTATGCATCTCAAATCACTACTGAACGTAAACATAAATCATAACTCACCTGGTACTTACCTGTGCGTCCGCAGCACCAAACATATATAAACATATGCGACTCATAATGCGTAAATAAATGGCAAACTATAGGCATGGCATACAAACGTATAATGTTTCAAATAAATTTCTGGGAAAAACGTAAGTATATAGGTATATACGGAAAACCAAAAGCCCACTCACTGGTATGTAGAAGGGTCGTAACCCCCTTGCCTCGAGTGACCACTCTCGTCCTCGGGATAGGTCTCACCTATATGCAAAACAACTATAAAAACGTTAATTTTAAAACACATAACCAACCTTAAGAAATAACTTCTCATACAATACTCAAATGGGGTGTATGAATACACCAACGTGATCTACTCAACCTCAGGAACATCCCCATATTTTTAGAAAAAAATTTCACCATCGCACGCGCCCTCACGTGCCGGCCAAGGAACGGCCACATGAGCCGGCCACGCGCAGGCACGTGCCTGGCACACTGACGGCGTTAGTTAACGCCGTCAGGAATATTCCGTTAACTTTAACGGATTCCGTTAACGCCGTTAGGAATATTCCGTCCACACTGACGGAATATTCCGTCGTCTTCTCCGGCACCGGTGCCGGAAAATCGTGAAAATTTCAAAACTTTGTAACTTCTTCGTTTTTCAACCAAATTTCACAAAATTGGTACCAAAATGAAGGTTACAACGAGAAGAACAAATTCATACCACTTTCAAGTGTTAAAACACACGGAATCTCGACGGGAAAACACCACCAACTCTGGCCAACCTTGTAACTCACGATCCCGACGTCCAAAACCTTCAAACGAACCACCCCGAGCCTACTAAGGACCTCACCAAGTTTCCTACAAGCTTGAAATTCCCAAAAAACACAAGAATTAACGTGTGTATGAACAGTTACAAAATCGGGCGTCCCGAGTTCGACGTAAAAACGAAGGTATCTTTACCTGAAATGGGTATGGTTGAATTTCTACGGACCTCACGAGCATGAATATATACTTTGTTTCCTCGATCTGTGAAGATTTGGAGGGTTTTGGGGTGTGTCCGTACAAATGGGATAGGAAATGGGGGAGAGAGGGAACTCGGGACAAGGGTGTAGGGCAGGGAAAAAGTGAGGGGGTGTGGGAGAGTATGTGTGTGGTCCACAACCTGCCAACAACAATCCAAAAACAACCACACAACGAAAAATCACACTAGGGGCAAAATCGTCATTTCACCCTTACGGTTCGAAAATTCCGGAACGGGCTGTCACAATAGCTATCGAACTCATACTTCTCTTCTTGATAAGATTCTTCTTCATTATTAATTTGTCTGCTTGGCTTATACGTGCTGAATTTTACTAATTGATTACCATCATATAGCGTATATAAATGAAATTATGTAGGGTCTCTTATATTAGTATCTCCTAAAATATTTGATACACCTCATTCTAGTTCTTCTAATTTTAACATATCGGCCTTTGACTGCTGAAATACCCTTACTTTCAAATATATCTAGATTCTTATTAAATCTAGTATTGTTTTACTATTGCTATTAACTTGTAATTTTCATATAAAGCCTACGCATAATTGTAAATTATCTTTATTTTCGATCATATCGTATCTTATCGATTTTACATAAATATGAACATCTTTGTAAAAGCCTTTACATGGGAGCATAAATGGCAGTTGAGAATAGACTACTCTAGCATTTTCTGACATATCAATTTCCATCATTCCGATTGTAACTGCATCGAGTTGTCTATAACCTTCACTCCTAATCGTGGTCTGGTTGAACTTTTGACTCCTACTACTATCGTACCAAGATGTATTAAATTATATATAGTTTCTATCTATTTCATCGTAAAATTCTCTAGTTATTAAATTTATTCTACTTACATCCTTTTTGTCTACTGCTCTGATTATCTATTCTTGATAATGATAACTGTATAATTTACTTTCGCTAAACCATTCCCCTCTTTTATACCAATTTTTAGGATTCAAAAGAGATAAGATATTTTTGTTCAAAAAAAAAAAAGATATAAGGTTTTATTTCTAAAAGCTTCTGCTTCTCTTTGAGTAACTATTTCTTCTTCTATTCTTACAAGTTCTTTCCCTTTGCTAGTATTTTGGAAAGCTCTTTTTAACAAACTCTTATTACTTTATCTAATATAATTTGGATTAGATTTTACTAGAACTGTAGATGATCATGCGAAATTCATATTGCTAATTTAGATAATTCTTTTGTCCTTTCTCTTATTTTCCTTTTTGAATCGATTAACTGCAAAAGCTCTACTTTAATTTGAAATGTTTTAGTCGAAATCACCAAGTCTTCTGATGATTCTAACTGAAAAAGTTGTTCTATTCTATATTCTTCTAAAGAAGTCTGGAGTATAAATATCCATCTTCTGAGATGTTTAATCTGATTATCATCATAGGTGCAATGAGTATTATATTTTGGTTCTGCACTCATAAATTTGAAGTAAATGCTTGAGTCGTTTAGTTGCAAGTCCAACTCGATGCTTCTCATTTTTTTTTCTCAAATAAGTAATATCTTAGTAATAAGAAAATATCTTACTTGAGTTTTAATGAAAATTTATCTATAATTATTCTTTAAGTGTTCTTATTACTAATATAACCACAGTTCATGAAAATTCCGGCACCTTTCATACATGTTCTATTAGCGCCTAAATAGACCTAGACAAAGCTTATTAGCAACAATGGGCATTTTAAGGCAAAAGACTCGGAGATAACCGATTGATTTTCGTAAGAACAAAAGAGTAATACAAGGTCAAGATTAATTAAGCATTCATAGCTCTCAAGTAAAAGTACTTCGTTAAAACAAGAAAATTATATGCAGAGTTTACTAAGGATTTTCTCTTTCGGGAAGTCCCTTGAAAAGCTAAGATTTTACAAACTTACCTTAAAAACACTCCTGAAAGGCACACGTTTTGGGTGGAATTCAGTAGGTTTCAACTTTCATGTATGAAGTTACCTGCAATGAATTCTAATTATCTGCTAATGCAAAATCATCCTTTATTTATAGCGTTGAGAAGTTCACCGACCACACAGACCAAAGTGATTTCCACGCAAGGTGGGAATCAGAAAATAAAATTTTATCAACAAAGAAAATGATGAGATGCCACAGCCTGGCAAAGCAAAAGGAAAGAACAAAAATATGCGACTCACATTTTTAACTTTTTCATTTGTATAGTCAACATTTGGTCAAAAAGCACTGTCCATTGATGGAGAATCTTCCATAATTCTTCCACTATCTCAATTATCTCTGAAACGTCTGTACTAGCTTTTAGTGGTGGAAGCCATGTGTAGGTATTCTGAATGGTCATCGTGTTGATAAACTGGTAGTACGGAGTCTCTGTGGAAAGTATGTAGTAATCTGCTTGACACCTGGAAGTTGTTGCTTCATATGTTAGGCCATCTCCAATCGAAGAGTCCAGAGGACTAGAAAGCGAAAAATAGTTTGAAAACTGTCTCCAAACGAAAGTTAGGCCAGAAGGTTGTGGAATCTGAGAGGGCCCTACGGAATCGGAGAAGGCTAGAGGGTTAGAAAATATTTATAATCGACAGAAATATATTTATATTAAAAATTAAATGTATTCCTATCGGTTATAACCGATAAGATTGCTTAAAAAAAAATTTTTGAATACAACGGCTAGTCAACTAGCCATTGTATTCAATTTTTTTTTTCTTTTTTTTTGATATTTTGGGCCAATTTTTTTTTTTTAAATTCTTAAAAATTCTAATTTTTTTTTTCTTATAAATACCTAAACCATTCATTAAATTTAAATTCTAATTTTTTTTATTTTTTGGACCAGTTATCGTTGTAGTTTTTAAATTTAAGTTATTGGATTTTAATTTAAGTTATTGTAGTTTTTAAATTTAAATAATAAATTATGTTTGGTCCTATGATCCTTTGGCTCTCGATTGGAGACGGTTTTTTGTGGTATGGCTAAAACGAGCCCTCTGGCCCTCGGTTGGAGACGGAGGCAAATATGACCATATACTGTTCATTAAAATATTAATATCTTGAAGAATCTTGGAGGACTAGAGAACTAAAACGAACCTTCTGACGGGCCTGAGATGGCCTTAAGGCTTTGCAGAACCTCAAATCAGAATACCGTATCTTAAATGGCCGATTACCCCGAACATGCTGAAAGGAGTCTAGTAATTCTTCTGAGGGCGCCTTGATCTCCAACGTTATTATATCCTTCAATGCTGATAATTTGGAAGGTTGTAATATAACCAGTTCGAGTTCTTCTTTCTGTGACTTTGGAAGGATCTGTTTTGTCTTGTTTAAAGACTTGAGTCTCTTTCTTCCCATTCTGGTAAAACTGAGTTGATTCTAACTAAGAGTTCCTCACCTCTTTTGACATGTTGTTTAATACTCATCACCAGCCTTTCTGGAAATACAGATAGGAGAAAGTCCTGATCTGTGTAAGGAATGATTAAGGAATCTAAGGAATCTAAAACCCCAAAATCTAAGAGTAACCCAAAAGTGATTGGCAAGGTTATAACCGAAGAAATTCTAAATGGTCTGAATTATGATAAATTAATAGTTGCTTTCGTGAAAAAGAAAGGGAAACTACTTGAGGATGAAACATTTTGTTTGATTGTATGAACATTTATTTCTGGTATTGATCTAAGGTGATGGGCTAAGTAATTCAATGCGGAAGACAATATCCACATTTAATTCTTTCTTCAGATAAATATATTATGTTCTGAATATCTTTTGGTAAATTCTTAATCTTCTCTCTTATCTGGAAGTTTGTACTAGGAAATCTGTTTATAGGCCTTTTTAAATGTACATTTTGAACTTTTTAAAACATTTTTCTGAGAATTCAGAGAAAGAAACTCTTCTTCTAGTACTGAATAATTTATCTTCATAGTTTACGCATAGAATCCTTTACAAAGAGGATATCCGGAAATCTGCAGAGCAACTTCTGTCCAAGTTTTATAAATTCCTTATTTATTTTCTTTGAAAACTACATAACAACTAAAGTTCTATGGGTCAGAAGAAGTTTTGGGCCTTAAGAAAATATTATTCTGAAGTTAAAGATTTTGAATATGAAGGTCACTGATGACTAAATTAGTTTCTGAAAATACTACGTTAAGACAATTTGAGATATGATAAAATTGTTGAGCTTTTTGTCTATTTTCTGAAAGAAACTGCTTATGAAACTGTCATCGGTTATCTAGAACAATTTGCTGAAAATGATTGATAGGCTTATGGCCCATATGTCTAAATTGGTTTGTTGGATTCTGATAAACAGGTAAGCTGAATTTTTGATCAAATTCTATTTCTGAGGCATCAGTTTGTATTACTAAATAATCATTTTCTAATCGCAGAGATAAGTCTAGAATTCGTTTTATTTTTTCTTTTATTCTTTTAACTAATGTTATATCCTTTTTATTAAATTTGATTTTTGATATAAACTACTAATTTCTTTTGATAAATTTTGAATGAAAGGTCTAGCATAATTTAATTTTCTTAAAAAACTTTGTAGTAATTTTTTATCTTCTAACTTGTCTAGCATTTCTAGTATTCCTTTGCTTACATCGGGTTGTAGATCAATTTTTCCTTTTCCTAATTTTAAACTTAAGAACTCTATATATTCTTGAGCTAATATCGTTTTCTTCTCGCTGATGATTAATGACCCACCCCGACCGAGATCGGAGCGTGCTGGCCGTCACACTAAGGTGACGTAGCCATGTGCACGTGCGGAAGCTAATAAAGTAATAACGTAAGTACGAATAGTTAAAAACTAAACTAACATACAAAGTACTAAATAAGTGTTAGCGTGTGAGTCACAATTTCAGAGCCAGACAACAGCAGTCCAAAAGAAAAGTTAGCGACAATAGTTCACCCGAAGGTGACCCTACAATGATAGGTGTCTGTCAGAAGTGCCGAACAAGCCCTCTGGGAAACCACCGGAACTGCTACTCAACTAGAACCTGGAGGGGCGCAAAACAAAAGTGTGAGTGGGCAAAAACAAAGCTTTCGAAAACCATTTATAAAATACTTTCTAACCCCTCGCCGTAAAACCTGTATACATCCCAGAAAATAAACATATGTACGTAAGTGTAGATATGCCAATCATGCTCAAGAATATGCCATGCCAAAATCTCATAACGATATGCAAGTGCCCAGGTATAAACATATCAATATCATGTAATCTGGCAGCCGGAGTCACCTAACGTGACCTGTACGGCTGCATCTAGAGCTTAAATCTCAATCTCAATATCTAAACCTGCCCACGAGTCGGAACCACCTAAAGTGGTCTGTACGACAGGCCTGGGTGTAAACAAGTGCTACGATCACGTGAAGACTGGGCGAATAATCGCGGGTCACCTACGAGTCGGAACCACCTAAAGTGGTCTGTACGACAGGACTGTGCACCTACCTTGAATCCAAGGTAAGCATAAGGTGCGGGAGGTGAACATCACGTGAAGGACTGTGCCCTGGCTATGGGCGGGAGCACTAACACCGGAGGTGCAGGTTATGAGCTCTCTAACTATCTCAAACCATTACTGAAACATAAACATGCACAACGCTTACCTGACACTTACCTGTGCGTCCACAGCACCCAATATGCATATGTATAAATATATGCAACTAATGACGTACCCAACGATGCATGAAAAACGATAATGTAATGCATGGCATAATGAATAAACATTTATTCAAGTTCTGGGAAAATATAGTATATAGGTATATACGGAAAACCAAAAGCCCACTCACTGGTATGTAGAAGGGTCGTAGCCCCCCTGCCTCGCGTGTGCACGCTCGTCCTCGGGGTACGTGTCACCTATATGCGAAAAAGCTATAAAAACGTTAACTTTAAAGCACATAACCAACTCCTCGTAATAACTCCTCATACATTGCTCAAATTGGACAAATGAATATACCAACGTGCTCTACATGTCACATCCCGCCTTCCCTCGCAGTGATATTGTCCGCTTTGGCATTCTGGGCCTGGACTAGGTCGCAGACACCCAGCTACCGCACGGATTTGTTTTTGCAGGCCGCAGCCCCAAAAGGCCTCACTGAAAGGTACATGTGGGCATGGACATATAAGGCTCAAGATCGACCCTCGTGTGGCCGATGTGGGATACTACAATCCACCCCCCTTAGGGAGCCCGACGTCCTCGTCGGCACACACGAACCAACACGAGTCCGGCTCTGATACCAAATTGTCACATCCCGCCTTCCCTCGCAGTGATATTGTCCGCTTTGGCATTCTGGGCCTGGACTAGGTCGCAGACACCCAGCTACCGCACGGATTTGTTTTTGCAGGCCGCAGCCCCAAAAGGCCTCACTGAAAGGTACATGTGGGCATGGACATATAAGGCTCAAGATCGACCCTCGTGTGGCCGATGTGGGATACTACACTACACAACCTCAGGATCACAACTATATTTTTAAAATAATTTTTGGACCCCTCACGCGCCCCCACGCGCCGAAATAGGCACGGACCTACGCGCCCCCCACGCGCGGCCACGTGCCATGCACACTGACGGCGTCAATTGACACCGTCAGGAATATTCCGTTAAAATTTGGAATATTCTGTTAGAATTAACTGGATACCGTTAACGGCGTTAGGAATATTTCGTCACCTTCTTCGTTCAATCTCCGGCGACGTCGCCGGCGCCGGAAACTGGGAAAACCTGCAACTTGGGTTTTCTCGCTCATTTTTCCACCATTCTTCACGTTTCTTGCACCAAATTAAAGCCCTAAACTAGTAGAACACAACCATACACGTTTTAAGGTCTAAAACTCACTAGATTATACATGTGCAAACTCTCCAAAACCGGCCAACTTAGAACAGGACGATCCTGACGTCCAAATTTGTCCAACGAAGCACTCCGGGGCTCCTTGGGACCTCACGAACACAACTACAAGCTTCAAAAGTCCAAAAACACGCTAGAATAAGTTTGCATGAATAGTAACTAAAACGGACCTCGTCGAATCGACGTGAACACGGCTACAACCTTACCTGAAAATGGTACCACTGGACTCCTCTCAACCTCACGATCACTACAGTACCCTTGGTTTCCTCGATCTACTAGGATTTGGTGGGTTTGGTGTGTGTCCGTACGTTTTCAAAATGAAGAAGAAGGAATGGGGTTCTCGGGGGAAAAAAAGAGAGACAGAGAGAGACAGAGAGAGACAGTGAGAGTGAGACAGTGTGTGTGTGTGTGGCCCTAAGCTTGCCAACACCACACAAAACAACCAAAAACATAACGAAAACAAACTAGGGGTAAAATTGTAATTTCACACGTGCGTTCCAATAATCCCGGGACGGGATGTCACAATTAAACCTTGTTCTAAGAATTTCGAAAATACTTGATGTAAATGATCATAATGTTATTCTAAATCTTTACGCAAAACAAAAGTATCATCTATATATAAACTATAAAAAATTCTGAAAAAGGTTTAAGATTAAAAATATTGTCCATTTTTCTTTGGAAAATGGACGGAGTGTTTTTTAATCCAAATGGTAAGACTATCCATTCATAATGTCCTTCACTGAAACTGAACGTTGTCCAGGGATACTTTCTTTGTCTAATTTTATTTGCCAAAATCTAAATTTACAGTCAAATTTACTATGGGGTAATTTTGATTCAAGTCCAAAATATTCAGCTATTTTTCAAATCAAGTCCAGTTTTATTTAATTTGTTATTATATATACCCGTTTTGCCCCTTAGAGTAAAAATAAAAATAGATTTAAATTTCTTAAATTTTAGCTTTTAAATACCTTTATCTATCCACTTTCTAATTGAAACATTTTAAAAATTCATATACGACAAATATGATAAGTTTATTAAAAATAAAAAAATTGGAGAGGTAAGAAACCTGTGATATCAATTAATTAATCTATAATATAGGTATATTATAAAGAAGAAAAACATGTGAGGTAGATTATGAAAAAAAACCTATGATATAGGTCCTACAAAAGTATTATCTACCTCTATATATACCTATTATATAGGAAGACCTATACTTTATACCTAGAAAGCAGATATACTCTACAAACTATGAGCAAAAACCTATGGTACAAGTTGATAAACATTTAATTTGAGATAAGTTATAAAAAAATAAAAATAAAAACAAAAAAAACATGTGATATATATAGGTAGATAAAATACTATTAATCTATAATACTATCAATATATGTACAAGATAGATTGATAAAAATAAAAAAATAAAAAAAAAAATCAAGTAGATAAACACCAACGAAACCAAATGTGGCATCCGGATGACTTTCCCACAGCATACCTTGCATATGAGCCACGCTGTTTGGTTCACTTTAAGCATGATTAAAACGGACACGAGAATTAAATGCAAAAAGTGTTGTGCATCATTCAAAACAGCACCCAAGTAGAAGAATCATCATCCTGTTGTTGTAGAGCAACAAATACTATGATAGTATGTTTGAGTTTCTTTCAGAAAAGTCGTAGCGCAACCATCTGCAACTCATGGTGGAGCAACAATGTAGTCGTCCATGTTGCAATAGCTTTAGCATAAGGGGGCCCAACTTATAATTCTTACGGAGAAAGTTTTAAATTATTAACGGATTAGTTCAAATCGTATTATTAAGAAATCTGTTCAATTACTAATCGTAAAACTAAGGGGTTATGTGCATTTACATATTTATAATAATTTATAATCTTTGGGGTATATTGGTATGAAAATGTAAATACGCTCATGTGAAATCATAGTCATCGGAACTATTTCACGTAAATGGACTATTTCCAATTGTAGCTCACAAAATCGGATCTATATCAAGTCTCCCCATTTATTAAATATCTTTTAGTCTTCAATTCTATTTATTATGATTTCTTGAGTAGGTATCTTGTATCCATGTATTATCATTCAACCTGTGGTAGTTAATTACCATTCTAGCCTTTTCTCTCAATATTTCTACTCTATATCTGACCACAAGAGCTACTGATCTATGTGGGCTACTACTTTTTCTCATAACTCCTATTTTTTTAATAGTGTCGTATCTATGAATTTAATAGTGTCGTATCAAATCAAAGTGTTGCCTCTATTTGAATTCCATAAATTTTCTGAACTTTAGTCCGAAATTATTCCGGAATAAGTTCTTTGTCTATATGACCTCTACTTGTACATGTGTATACAAATGCTATAAGATTTGTTTCTGTTTTATCTGAGAAGTAGATAGTGCAAGATATATTAATTCCGGAATAAGGTCTTTTAACGGTCATGTTTTCTGCAGATAAGACTTGTTCTCTAACACTGATTTCTTGATATTCTTGTAAGGTTAGATCATTTTCATTATTTGCCTCGACGGTTTCTTCAATTAAAATTCTTTTTCCTAAGACTTGAGGCAAATGTTCTTCTTTAGGTATTTTAGTTTCTAAATATTTGATTTGATTTTTTAATTATTTTATTCTTTAAGCTAGAAGTCATATTTTCTCTTTCATCTTTTAATTGGTATTCTAATTCTTTATCTTTGTGCTTTTATTTCTTTAATTCTAACTCTAAATGCTTTAGTGATATGTTGATAAAATGTCTATCTTCTATGAATTGTTGTTTAAAGAACTGTTCTTCTTTATAATTCGAACATTTAATGTCTTATAGTATTACAATTTTATGTATTACTGTATTATTCTTGTCTGGGAAATAATTACATTTTCGAACATCTGTCCTTCATGAACCCTGAGTTTCTTATGAAATGATGAATACAAATCATTGTAGTTTAAACTTTTCTAGTTCTTCTAAGAGGTTCATTGTTTCATTTTCCGAAGATGATTCATTTTCTGAAAAGTTTATCATAATGTCTAAATCTTCACTAGAATAAATACTATAAAATGATTGTGTTTGTATCATCTGAGATGTTTATAAACATTTGTTCTGTTTCTTCTATAATTTTAATATATTCCCTAGTTTTCTTATTTTGATTTGATTTCGAACATTTATTTGTCAAATGATCTTTTGAGCCACAAATGTAACATTTTTACATTCTTTTCTTGGTTTGTATTTATTAAATCTCTTAACCTGTCTTTTTGGTTGATATTTATTAGGGTACTTGGTAGATTTTCTATATTTATATCTTTCTTGATAACTAGGTTTTTGAAACTTATCTCTTCTATTTTTAAAATGTTTCTTTTTTGTCTCTATATAATCGCTAAATCCTGGTGTGTAGATTTCCCCATATTAACCATATTCCCCTTTGATTTTCTTCATTTCTTTCTTTATTAATTCTTCTATGCAGTAGTTCTTTAGTTTATCAAAAACCCATCCTATTCTCAAAGCTAAATTGTTTAGTTTATACGTGTTTGTGACTATTAATCTTTTTGTTTCTTCTGATAATTTCTAAAGTTTTTCTTGTGTAATCTTTCTTAAATTCTTCAAAAAGTTAATTTCTAAGTCTTTGTCGTATTAATCCTATCTGGTCGTATATCATTCACAGGTTGATTTTTCTAGGGATAGTCCTGCTCTACTTGTGTTTGGGCCCAAAATAATATTATTGGGCCGAGTGTAAGTTTATGTTCGGCCCAAAACTTTTTCAAATGTACTATGGGCTGTCTGGTCGTCCTAAGCCGCTCAGTTAGGGTGGTCGAGTCTTATTGCAAGAATGAGTGATTTGGATAATAGTGGATGGGTCGAAGTCCTAGTACGATAAGGGGTCCTAATGCAATGAGGATTCTTGGCCGGAAATGAATACGGCTTGAAAAAGGGGTGAGTTCAAAGTCCTAATAGGAGTAGTGATAAGGATTTTACCACCTGCCAAAGTAGGGATAAAATCACACAAAATACTTGCAAGAGAACAATGTTATTGTAGTATAAACGACTCAAGTAAGGTCGTTTTCCGTTGGGATTATTTAAAACAGTTTATGAAAAAAAAAAAACTAATCCTAGTTAATTATTTGAAAGTAAAGATTGGAAAAGGTTGATTTTGAATTTAAAAGTATTAAAAATGAATTTTAAAAAAAAAGTAATTTAGGGAAAGCAACTAATAACCAATTAAAAAGGAAACAAAACAAAGAGAAAATATTTTGAGAAACAAATTTGGAAAAGCACTAGGGTTCCGCCGTCACCCTAACAATTCTACGTAGTTCTTCTAATTTCTTATGAATTACAAATGCATATTTTGAAGGTTAGGCTTTCCTAAAGTATGCCCTACTTGGAATCCCTAATATAGAACGTATATCTAACATGCAACCCGTCTGTGGCGTCCAAATTGAATGTCAACATGTAAGACTCATTAAGTTTTGTGAAAACCTTTTGAAAAACCATATAACTCCTAAGACGTGTCGTCCATCCTAAGTAGTTACACATGTTAACCACAAGAAACCTTAGTCAATTTTAGGGACAACACTCCGACAAAATTGCATCAAATTACTTTTCTAAATATCCTAATGGTCACGAATCACTAAGACAAATAGATAGTTTAAAGCACAGTGATTAACAATTCAAAACTTGCATGCATAAATTCATAAGAAAATTAAAAAGAGACTACATATTCTTGCTAAAGATCATGGCCTCACCCTAGCAAAAAGGATTAGTTACGTATATTCATAATTAAAATCAACATAATTGTATTAAACTAGAAAAAGAATGAAAACACCTGAAAGTATAAGTCTTGAAATCTCTAAGCTCTAGCCAAAATCTTCTCCCAAAAGTTGCATACGTTCTACCCAAAAAACCCTAGGTTGCCAAAAGGTTTATTTATACAACTCTAATTAAAATCATCCTAGTAAAAGGTCTTAGAATAAAACTAGGAAACCTAAAAACTTGAAATAAAATAGGAAACATAATCCTAAATTAACTTGGTAAATTCGCCTAGAAATCTACACAGCCTCGTTTTAGACCCAAATCAGCTCCAAAACGGGCCCAAAATAGCTGGATCTAAAGTTTGAACTATTCTAAACACTTCTCCAGAAGGCCACGAACCCATCTGATATCATCTTGGGCTCCAAAAATGCAGTTTAAGCCCAAAAACGTCACTTTCCAGCAACGTGCACTGCTCATTTATTTAATCGCCAGAAAATAACCGCTTCGTAGAAAATTTCCAAATTTTGATACGAACAAGCCAAGAGACACACGAACGTCCTTCAATTTGAATTACTCTAAAATTCGTCTGTTTGGTTATTTTTGCTCCAGAGGAAGTCGAATGTCTTATATTGAAAATATAAAGCAAAATATCAAAATTCTACCAAAATAATTACCAAATTATACTAAGATTAGGGTAAAATATATAATATAGTATTGACTCATCAAGTAGGATTGGTCAAGATAAGGTTAGATCAGAATAAGAAGTCCTAATCCGAATATGGTTTTAACTCGATCGTCAGGAGAATTTGTTGCTATAAATAGAGAGCAGAGTGCATCATTCAAGGCCTCTCCAATTCAACACACAAATTGCCCTGCGCAAACCTCTCAAACATCTTGAGATTTTGTATTTTCTTTTTCTGCCAACACACCTTCAGTTTGGATAAACAGCACTGTGAAGGCAACCGGCGAACATCTTCAGTTTGGATAAACAACACTGCGTCGAGGTCGATTGGTTACCTATCCAAGTCTCGGTTGAGAAGGGTTTCTAAATCCTTATTGGCAGAGGTCATCTTGAAGTAAGGTGTTACAAGTTACTACATTCGGCAAATTGAACGCCGAGTGATTTTATGATTGGATACTCACAAGTGAGTGTCAGAGTTCGGCATTTTGACGGCCGAACCACATTTACCATCAAGACATACATCTCTTTTGAGTACCTGTGTCCATATAGTTTAGAGCCGGTTCGACGTGCTTATACTCTTACGAATATAATCACCATGATCGAACCCGGCATTGACGATTCGTGAACTTCGCAGAACTAACAGCTTTGTCTTCAGGCTTAAGAACTCGAAGGCCTAGAAGTATTCCTTCCTCGGTCGTAATTGCAAGATCAAGAAGTTAGTAGCGCGTGCTCAACGCAACATCAACAAATTTTACTCCTCGGCCGAGCTCAGCCGACGAGTTGGCACGCCATGCATAAACTGAAGGACGTAGTTAGCTCATTAGTTACTCGCCCTGCGCGCCACGTAGGCTTGGTAGTTTTTAGGGTCAACAACTTGACAAGTACTTTTTTTTTATTTTTTTATTTTTGTTTTTTTGTAAAGGGAACAATATTTTTTATTTTTCTAATATTTGTTTGTTTTAAATGTGCTAAAGCTATATTTTGGTTTGCTACTCCTCTTATTGGAGTTATCCTTCCAGTTGCTAATTCTCAGATGAAATTTGTGAAATTAAATATATTCATTCGTGCTTCTATTCTTAGTTTAAACTCTGTTGAATATTTTTCTTTAAAATTGTTATAGATTTTTGCTATATCTAGTCATAAGAATGTTTCTCTATGGTAGAAAAACATTTGTATCCTTTTCAAAAAAAGTGTGAGACACCATAGCATGCCTTATTAATTCACTTTTCCAAGTGTCTATTGCTTGACTCCACACTTGAGGATGTATGTGTGTTAATTCTAATATTAATCCATTAATACTTGATTTATCTAATATTTTGGACTAAATAGGTAAAGATTTATGAATCATTTTTAATATCTAAACTTAGGCACCGAGATGCCAGATGAGAGATAATGGAAAACAAGTGACTTGATTCTTTGGGGTTAGCGTGAACAAAACCTCTAAGCACACCGTCCGCCTACTAGCTGGGCAAGTCGAAGTTATCTTCTTTTGATCACGTGACCGAATCTAGTCAATCGAATTAGAATCAGAGGTCTTGAACTCGAGTTTGTGCATCTCGAAGAAGTCTCCTCCACCATTGAAGTGACTAATTTGATCTCTTAAAGTTTCCGGTAAGCTATATCTAGTGGATCAACTGCTTTACTTTTCATATCCTATTCCTCCAAACCTATATTACTTTCTTATGTTATTCTATTTATCTGTTGCGCTCGCTTCATACTCCTAGTCTTTTATTTCTATTTGGAATTAGTGGTCTATCTTAACTAGGTCTACTAAATACTAATGGTTCTGGTTTATCCTTCATTTCTTGATCCATAAAACTTCTTCTAAGTTATAGTCTTTATCAATTATATTCCTCATTTCTTCTATAGATTTAACCTGTTTACATTTAAAAAATTCTGAGAAAGGTTTCTTTCCTCTACATGTATCTCCCAATTATTTTCTGACCAATCAAAATATTTATTTAGTTCTTTATCAAAATCATTGTCTTCCATCTTCTGACAATGGTTATAAACCAATTCCATATACTCATCTAGTTTTACTGGATTCATTAATATAATCTTCCTTTTGAAGATTTACTCTTTTTACTAATCCTGTTATATTACCTATACTCCTTATATTTTCTAACATTTGATCTATCTTTTTGTTAGGATCTTCATAAGGTATCAATTGTTTATCTTTATTAATAACCGTTGATCCTAAAAACTACTTAGCCTACATGACGTGCATGCCGAGTAATTAATAAGCTAACTACGTCATTAGGTTGAATGCGGGGCATGCCAACTTGTCAACCGAGTTCAGCTGGGGAGTAAAATGTATGTTGATGTGACATTGGGTACGCTGATGACTTCTTAATCTTGTGACCGTGGCCAAGGAAGGAATACGTCTTGCCTTTTGAGTTTTAGAGCTTGAAGACAAGGTTGCTAATTCTGCAAAGTTCAACAAATATTCAGCATTCAGTGTGCCGAATGTAGTAACCTGGTAACACCTCACTTCGCCGAGAAGGCTGATGAGATGACTTCTACCAATAAGGACTTGGAAATCCCTATTGACCAAGACTTGGATAAATAACCAGTCGGTCTCGAAGCATTGCTAGTTTATCCAAACTGAAGGTCTCCTCTGTCAGTTGACTCTATGGCTCCAGTATTGTTTATCTAAACTGAAGATGTTGCAGTTGCCTCCACAGTGCTGTTTATCCAAACTGAAGATGTGTTGGCTGAAAAAAAGAAAATAAGAGGCTTTTGAATGATTCACCCCTCTCTATTTATAGTAGCGGTTTCCCAAATAACTGAACTAAAATTTTACTCGAACTGGAATTCTCCAATCCAATCTGATTTGGCCTCGACCAATCCTAACTCCTATAGGATTCTGAACCAAGTTCCTTAATCATTTAGATTCAACCCTTGACTTTCGGCATCTTTTATGATTCAAAAGCTTTTAGCCTCTGAAGAATCCCTATTGTATTAGGATTCGACCACTTCACCTATATCCAGGCAGAAATCACATTCTGATAGGACTCGGCTGATCCCTACTAGGCTTCGGCCCATGGCAAAAAATATTCTCGATATTCCTTATCGGACCAAAAGCAACTCCAGGCTTGGTCCAAAGTGTTATTTTGGGCCCAAACAATAACTGAAAGTTTTTCTAAAGAAGATAACCTAATTTCAAGAGATTCTAATTTATTTAGGATTTCTAAAAGAAGATAGTTTGTACAATTTAACATTTTTTTGGTTTCTTTTGTGGTTGTTCTCGATGCTTGTAATTGACTAAAAACTATTCCTGTCTATTAAAGTATCTGTTTTCTTGATTGCTTCTTGAAAATAATGACTATCATTTAATTTATCCATCAAGATTTTCTTAAAGTTCTTCTATCTGATCTAAAATTGATGTAATTATTCTTGTTTTAAAATGAATTTCCAATCTATTTGTACGGCTGCGATCTCGGAAGTATCTGTGAATGAGTCTTTTCTTTTATATATAATATATATATATATATATATATATATTTAGTTTCCATATATGCTTAATAATGCATTTTTTACGTAATGCCATAATTAAATTAACGTTTATGAGAAATGTCGTATTGTTGGGATTTATGAAATTATTCTAAATCCTACAGGACGCACATGTACATGTACTATTATGGGATACTTTAATTATATTTACGACCATGAATAGTATTATAGTGACTAGAACTATTGATTTACCGTGACATGATCATATTCACATTATCTGCTCATTGTGTGCTACACTGGTGTTAGTACTCGCTAGGGCCAGGGTCAATCTTCACATGTATGTTCACATCGCACTGTATGCTCACTTTGGATCCATTGTAGGTGCCCATCTTGTCCTAGATTGCTATAGGCAATTATGACTCATTTGTGATGCACATAGCACCAACCTTCATATGATTGTAGTACTAGATCGTAAATCATTATTACACCCAGTCCTGTTCATGTCAAAATATCCCGGCATGAACTTGTCTGTCAGCATATGTCAATGAGCACTCGATATGATATGTTCATTTATGCGAGATATTGTGATTATTGGATGTTATGTGTTTATTTACGAATTATGGTGAAGTATTGCACTCTCGAGATATTACCATTTATGGTAAGTATTTTCATACTATTCGTAGTATGTTATTTTTGGCAACTATACTTGTTTTACGACGAGGGTTATTACATTTTTGAACAGGTATTTCAAAGCTTTATTTTTTGGCCTACTCACCCTTATTTTTTGTCCCTCCAGTTTTTAGTGGTAGAACTTTCATGTCAACAAGGATTCTTGGCAAATGTTGGTATAAGAGATTACCTTTGATGGTATAATTCTTATCCTACTTTTATTATACTTTACTTATGCTTTGATATCACACGTGAATTGGGTTCAATCCTGCTCACATACGCACTCTTGCATTTAGTCACTTTTAGGTTTAAATTTAGGGAAGTGTTATTGGCACTCCAAAAATCTCTATCTACACTCCTTACAAGTGTATTTTTCTTTCCAATATAGAAAGTTTAGAGTGTAGAATGAGATTTTTGGAATGTCAATAACAATTCCCTAAATTTATTCATATTTTCCACATCACTACACTAAATGCTTCGTCAGCTTTTTGGTGTCGTTCATCACAGCTCGATTCAGAGTCCAGGTGGACATTCCGGATCGGGGTGTGTCATTATTTATTCTATTTTTGAAAGTGATTTATTTGGTTTCCAACACTTTTTTAATAAATCTCTGGTAGTAACTTCAATTACTTTTGGTTTGTCTTCTAAAATAAGCCTCATGTACTTGTCTAAATCCTTATTAAGTGGATACAATACTAAATCTTTCTAAGCTTCTTTTCAATTTCTCATTTCCCTTCTTTAAATAATTTAGGTTTTCTACGATCTTTTGATCAGGAAATAATTTCTTTATTGGTTTTATATTTTCTATCTTGTCTTTTATTTCTAATAACATCTTAACTATATTTTTATTAGCTTGATATATCAATCTATCTAAGTCTTTGGTTAAGTCTTGAGATTCCATTTCTTTGAGCTGATTTAAAATTCCAAAATTTATGCAACTAATTAGGTTTAGCTGGGCACTCAACATTTGTCTATTTAATGTAGCATCTATTGGAATATGAGATAAATGAAAATAAAATTGATTTTTTTTTTATTATGTAAAGGATTCAACGCAAAAATTCAATTATTTCTTATCGAAATATTTAAAATATGATGAAAACTAAGGCTAGAAACTACTTTAGCAAAACTATACATGTTCAAAATATATTCTGAGTATTTCTAATACCGTTACAACTAGTATGTTAAAATAAACTCGATATATTCTTAAAAATAAAATATAGTAATCTAAATCTGTCCTTTTTTTTTTTTTTTCAATAAATATTTTATCATTTTTATTCTATACTAGGCTCTGAAACCTTTTTTTGGCGGTTACCCTAGACATGTACCCATTCTATAACTAGGAAACAAATTATGTGGACAAAAGCTATAGAACTCACACGTTTATTCTTGATCAGATTCTTGTTCATTAGTAATTTGTATGTTTGGCCTATACGTGTTGAATCTTACTAATTGATTTCCATCATACTGCGCACTGCCATTAGTATTGAGTATTACTACTAGAAAAAAAAAAATTAACGAGGAAGGTTGTAGTACCGCATCACTCTTATTAAAATAATATAGTATGAACGGGTGATTATACAGCACCATTCAAGCACTAGGAAAATTAAATATGTAGTGTAGGATGGGAGATTATACTGCATCTAAAATTGTAGTAAAATTAAATATGTAGTTCAAGATGGGCAATTATACTGCACCATCTAAAATTGTAGTACAAGATTAGTAACTAGGAGCTACACCAAATAAGAAATAAAAATTACAAGTAATTATTAAATTGAGGACTAGGAGAAGGCATGGTGCTACCAACTCTTCATTGTGGTGGCGAGGGATCACAAAGCAGGTGAAGGAGAGAAGGAAGATGAACACTAAGATCCTTGGGAAAAACATTTTTCAGCAAAGAAAATGAATGGTGGTTAGGGTTAGAGAGCGAGAGAGATAGCCTTTGATAGAGATTGAAGTGGAAGGTAAAAATGTATCACACTGTTTATTTTTGTAACGGTATCACACAAAAGGGTGCAGGTAAAGAAAGGGGAATGAGATTGAAATTATTACTTTCACTTTTAATCTTGTGTGTTGTAATGAGGTTACAAACATACCTCTATATATAGAGGTTTTGATCCGACACAACGTTACATGTATGAAGAAATTTTTTACCTCCCTAAGACTTTTTCACCTAAGACTTTTGATGGTTGTCACCAAAGTTTATTTTGATTTGTTTCCACATACAATCACATGTCTGGCATTCACACTAAATTTCACAACATTTATCTTATTAAAACCCAAATGATTAATTGTATAACAGTCAAATTAAGCCATCTAATAGGAAATTCCAAATTCAAATCCTTCATTCAATAGCTTTCCATCTAAAATTCATCCTTTATTTTGACTGAAATTAATAGAACCTAATAGGAGTGGGAAAACGGGTCCTGGACCAACGAGTAGAGGCAGTACTAATAGTTTGGGACAAGTTCGGGATGGGTCTATATTTTGTTATATACAAATTGGGGCGGGGCGGGTCCAAGTAAAAGGTGGGGTGGGGCGAGTCCTATCTTTTGAAGACACAGGCCCCCGGTTCGAATTGTGGATATCCAATTAAATGTACATAGTTCAAATCACATACACACACTCTAGTCTCACACATTCTCGAAGATTCTCATCTCCTTAGTCCTCCCTTTTGGATCTATCGATTCTCAATCTCCTTCCTCTCGATCTCTTTCTCCCACAGTCTAGACTGACTCTTTTCCCTCTCGATTCTCAGATTCCTTTTCGAATCACGATAGGTAAGCTCCCTCCTAAACTTCTCTAAAGTCGACTCCGAGTCTCTCACAACCACCATCTGCTCCTCTCAACTTCGGCCACCACCTCATGGTCCCGAGTCTCCTAACTCTTGAGTTCCGACCAGTCCATTTCGAAGCCACAAGGTATTCAATTTTAGCCTTTAGGGAATTAAGACATTAGGGTTTTTATAGATTTAGGGATTTTGATTTATTCTATCCTATTTTGGTTTCAATAATTGACACAACCTGACCCGAAATGTCGACTTGGACTCCAAATCGAGCTGTGTTGGCCGACATCTGGAGGGTGATGAAGCCATAAAGTGCAGTGATGTGGAAAATGTGAATAAATTTAAACCTAAAAGTGCCTAAATATAGAGTGCTCTTGTGAGCGGGAATGAATCCATTTCACACGTGATGTCAGAGCATAAGTAAAGTATAGTAAAATTAGAATAAGACTTATACCATTGGGAGTAGTCTCCGGTATCAGCATTTGCCAGAAATCCTCGTCGACACGAACATTGTCACTAGAACCTGGAGGGAGAACAACAAGGGTGACTGGGCCTAAAAATAAAGCTTTTTAAAAATCCTTTTGAAAACATAATAACCCCTCATCGTAAAACAAGTATAGTTTCCAAAATATACATACTACCTATAGTAAGAAAATACTTACCGTAGCCTGCAATATCTTAAGAATTCATACGACACAATATTTCGTAAGTAAACACATGACGTCCGTAATCACATAATCTTGCATAAGCAATCATATCAATTTGAGTGCTCATCGACACATGCTGACACACGAGTTCATGAAGAGATATTCTAACATGAACATGACTGGGTGTAAAAATGATATATGCTTTAGTACTACAATCACGTGAAGACTGGTGCTATGCGCAGCATATACGAGTCCTAATTGCCTATAGCAACCTAGGACAAGACTGGCACCTACAATGGATTCAAAGTGAGCTTATGGTGCGAAGTGCACATACATGTGAAAGACTAGCCCTGGACCGGGCAAGTACTAACACCAGTGTATAGCAAACAATGAGCAGATAACATAAATATAGTCGTGTCACAGTAATTCAATAATTCACATCAACATTATAGTGATAAATAAAATATTAATCATGGCCTTAATTAAAGCCCCATAAACGTATGCATACATGTGCATCCTGTAGGATTTATGGTAATTTCGTAAATTTTTCGTTATTTGTTAATTCTTATAAGCATTAGTCTAATCTAAGCATGCGTAGGAAATTCTTTTTCAAATGTATAAATGGAAATATTTAAAAGTAAAGACCCACTCACAGATCATGTCGTCGGGTCGAACCCGCCTTCCGGACATCGAAGATCCTTACGATGCGTTTCACCTAGAAACGAAACCATTAACGTAAATATATAACGCACTAACGTATAAACGCGTTTTTTACACAAAGTATGGCAAATAAAGGATCTATTTTAAAACGGTTGAATTTCGGAAAACGGACGGCAGATTCGGATTCGTTTACATCGAGAAACCTAAGGAGGGATCTCGGGTTCCTCTACGCCCCACCATAAGTGGCTGCACTGGCAGCCACGCGCCGACAACCAACGTGAGCCCATGCGCCTGTGAATACTCATCTTCCTTGCGAAGGCCTGCATTTTGCAAGTTTTTGGTCCAACTTCCAGAGCTCCTATCAAGCTCGATTCTCCACCAAAGTCAATGAATGAAAAGCCATTTTGAAGTTAGAAATATAGGGAACAAAACCATACCAAAGTGAGGCCGAGCTAAGGTTGGTGTTGGCTCGAAAAATGGCATGAAAGTGGTCGGATGACCACAGTTCCTAATTTTCCAGAAATCTGTAAAACTTCCTCCTTCGACATTTCTGTCATGAAACCAGTCCAAACTTCACTCATTAAGCCTAAAAGTCATTTTAAACCATGATGGGAGATCACACAGAGTATAATCGACACTCACATTCACAAAAAGTGGTGAGATCTATGACGGACAGTCTCCACAGTGCTAGAGCTCCATGATCTGAGAACCATTCCCGTTGAGATGTTTGGAACTAAACCTATGACTAGGTTTTCAGATGACATTATATCGTGGGGAACATTGGTTCGATGGTCATTTGCCATGGAAGACGACGATGGTGATGACCTCAGCCTCACGGTTATCCCTTGTTTGTGGAGATGAGAGAGACGACAGGGAGGTTAAGGGAAAGATATATAGAACAAGAAAGAGACAGAGAAGGTTATGGCATGATGGTTTGGTGTGGTTGAGCATTTCCTATGGAGCTCGCTGAAATATGATGGTGATGTTGGATCGGTGCTGTTGCACCTTCTGTGCAATGTGTACAGAGCTGAGGGAGAAAGTGAGGTAAGGCTCGCTGGGTTTTCAAAAGAGAAGAGTTAAAGAGTAGAGAGAGGGAGTGAAGAAATGTAATAGAGTTAGGGAGAGTTATGAAAGAGTTGAAGAGGGACACACGGGAGTGAGGGAGAAAAGTGGGGCATGGGCCCCAAGTGGTACACAGCCCAAGGCTAAAAATAGAAAAACATAAAAATATCTTCCGCAAACGTGAAATTACTAAAACGCCCTTATGAACGTAGTTCCGTAAGATTTTAACCGTAACTCCAAAATCGCTTATGCTTGCGCCTACGCATTTATACCATCGAGTGCTTTAAGAATACGTTAAAAGAATATTTCGTATGTTTCACTACACGCCGGTCAACGAAACTCAACAACCTTGCCTTTAGGAGCATTTTCGTCAAATCACACTTTTAAAAATTTATAAAATCGTCAAATTAGCGACGGGTTGTCACAATAATTTTGTACTCTGGGTCTAGGACCTGGGTTTTTTGATGCGAGATTTATACGCACACAAATTAAACCCTCTTTTTGACAATTGTAGTAATGATATAAGTAGGGATCGTTCTGGACCGGGGATTAGGAGGGATTGTTAATCACTTGGTTTTGACTCAAAAACGTAAAAACACAATACAAAACACTATACTAGACTCAAAGAATTCAAAAATACTTTAAAACATAAACTAAACAGATTCTAAGCATTAAAGAACAAGAAAGTAAAGGGGGGGGGGGTTTGATTTGACGAAAATTGAAATAACAAAACAAGTAAATAAACTAAGCAGATTGTAAAACAAATTTGGATTTAATGAATGGAATGTAGGCTAGCTAAGGGGTTCTTCTCCACACATGTTACACTTGCAGACAAGATTGATTCTCAGTTGGTCTTTCGATAAATTATGAAACTCAACGCCCCGGGTCAATTAGGTCCGCTTAAATTAACCGTCAAGTTTTCCTTAAGTTAATGAATTGGATGGGTTTGCGCAACGCAATTCACAACATTCTCCAAAAGTCCTTTACATGAACAGCACAATAAAGATACAATCAAAGATCATTAAGCATTATGAAAACTATAAGTGTTGACGAGGCATTCGTTACTATGATGAGCATGAAACTCGTGCCAAGAATTCATTTAACGCGATTGTTTATAAGCAACCTCCACTACTTGTGAATATAAGTTCATAACGATTAGGTGAAACTCACTTACATTCTAGCGTCATATTCATGCA
The DNA here is from genome assembly GCF_963583255.1 of Pyrus communis. Taxonomy (NCBI): domain Eukaryota; kingdom Viridiplantae; phylum Streptophyta; class Magnoliopsida; order Rosales; family Rosaceae; genus Pyrus; species Pyrus communis. The sequence continues at coordinate 9,682,569 of NC_084813.1, read as the reverse complement.
TGAAAATTAAGCGCGCATTCTTAATAAACATACATAAATAAGTTATCAATCAAACGGTTAAACAAATTGAATCAACAACTTATGAAATTCCAACGAAAGTTAATCAATTCATATTACAAACATAAACATAGTTTCGAATCACCCCCTAGCTAAAGGGGGGTTTAGTTCCTCATAACTTTGAAATCAAAGAAACACCTAAACATTCCAACAACTTAAACTTGAATTGTATGAACGTTTAGGCACTCTTCTCTTCCATTCCTCATACGTACAAAACAAAGAGAATTGAATTTAAACATTGAAATCAAAGAAACACCTAAACATTCTAACAACTCAAACTTGAATTGTATGAACGTTTAGGCACTCTTCTCTTCCTCGTTGTTGTAGCACAAGGTCTAAGGAGATGTTTAGGGCTTTAGGTGTATGTGGAATGGAGTGGGGAATGGTTGGAGTGGCTGCAATGGAGGAGAAAAACTGCACAAAATGGAAGGTGATGCACGGCACAAGATGTGTGTTTGTGTTGTGTGTTGTGTTGTGAATGGAATGAATAAGTGCATGTGGTTGAATTGGTGGTGAATGTGCATGGCAAAGAATGGATTTGGCTGCAATGGTGTGTAATTGGGCTAGGGTTTAAGTGCATGAAATGGACCCAAATTGCTCCCCCTTGCATGGCAAGGAATGGTGTTTGTGTTAAGCCCATGGCAAGGTGTTATGTAATTGGGTTAGGGCCATTGTTTTGTGTCCTCAAGTGCATACAAGGCCTTCAATTTCATCCAACACTTGGGCTCCAAGCATAAGCTATCCATCCTTAGCCCAATAGTGCTCCAAAACACTCCACAATGCATCCTTTCGTCAAACACGTCTTATTATCCTGAAAACACACAAAAGAAGCATAAAGGACTAAAATAACTAAAGAAACATAACGTAAATGTACGAGAACAAGCCATTTAAGTCGCACGAATATGCTCCTATCATTTTTGCACTTGCAGGCTCAGCAGCAAACAGAGTAAAAAAGAGAAGTTGAAGCACTCAGAGTCTAAAGATGGGACTTGAAGACTTTTCTGAGTTCCAAATCAACCAACACAAATTTAAATCTCTATAAGTATCATACACAAACAACTTTTATTATATGTTAATTACCAATTATAGTATAATTTTCACTCTGTTAGGAACCATGGATAGATTACAACAATGTTCTATAAGTTTTCAAAGGGTTTTATTCACTAATTTTGTTGTTAGGTTATTTTGGATTTGGATGTTATTTTTTATTTTGATTTTGCATTGGATGTCTTGGAGATGTTATTTTGGATTGGATTTGGATGTTATTTTGGATTTGGATAATAATATTAATATGCACTACTAGGCACAACATGTGCTTCAATACTCCTCTAATATGAGCTGCTATAGTATTGTTATGCATTCTCAATTTTTAAAGACATCTCCAGGAGTGTAATATGTGATGCTGCTATGCACTACAGTGTAGCAACTTTAGCCTCATTTTTTAAGAGAAAAAAAAATAGAGTTGGACCCATGGACTCTCCCATACTGTTTCAAATGGGCCGAGTAAGGTTCGGTTCCAAAACTAAAAATGTATGTACCCACCCCGCCCTGTTACAGTTTAAAACGGGTAGGGTCAGGTTCCTTCAAAATTGGGCTTGGCCCAGCCCATACTGACACACCTCGACCCAGAATGTCCTAATTTCATCTAAACCCACCGGAAACCCTTAAAATTGGGTAGTTGTTGATTCATCTCCAAACAAACTCCGACGCCTCCTCCAAGGCTTAGGCCTTACTCCTAGGACTGAGGGGAGTCCATTGGTAGTGGTGGCGGATTTTCGCCGTGCACCCCTGGAACCCACAGGTTCCATTCTTCTCGAAATCAAGGCTAAATCTAGTGAAATTTGATTGGGAATGGAAAATGTGAGGTCATGAAAGGTTTCTCATGTGGTGGGTGGCGACGATTTGACGGAAAAACTGACGAAAACAGTCGGAAAAGATGGCAAAACCCGGTCGCGCGGGTTAATGAGGAACCCAGCGCGGGTTCCTCTTCTTCTCCCCTTCTCTCAGCTTTCCTCCTTTCCTCTTTTCCCATTGGTTCTCCTCATTTTCTTCCTTCCCCATTGGTCCAGTTCCTCCCTCATTTCTCTCCTTTATCCTCCACCTCCATCAACCATCTTTCTTTCTTTTAATCTGGGCCACACACGTGGCTTCACCAGATTTTGCTCCAAAAATGTGGAGCATTCCAAAAAATAACTAGTTTACTAAAATGCCCCTGATTTTAAACGTTAATATCTCCTTCGTTATAACTCCAAATCACAATTTGATTGCGCCCACACGTCTGTAGCGACGAGTACTATAGGAATACACCAAGAAAATGAACCTTACATGACACGACATGGAAGTCAACAAAAGTCAACACTTTGTCTCGAAGGGCATTTTCGTAAATTCACTTTTTAAAATTATAAAAATCATAATAATTGGGGACGGGTCGTTACATGAGGACCAAAAGTTTTGCTAAACGATGCCAAAATAATTGGGGACGGGTCGTTACATGAGGACCAAAAGTTTTGCTAAACGATACCATATCTTTTATAAAAATCATAATAATTGGGGACGGGTCGTTACATGAAGAGCAAAACGATATTTTGGCATCACTCGGGAACTTCACTAACTTATTGAGATAACAATGAGTTATCAGCATTACAAGCTGCAGACTGTAATATCGATGACTTAGTTGTTGGGTTCACTAAGAAAGTGGGCAAGACGACTCATCTACGGCAACACTTATTAGGACCTGGGTTTTGCTAAACGATGCCAAAATATCGTTTTGCTCCTCATGTAATAAAGATATGGTTTCTCTAATTTAAGCTTTTAGATCTTATGAGCAACTCTAGTGCTTAGTCACGAAAGAAGCATTTTGCAATATGTATTTGTCTCTATGTATATTTCCACTGCTTCACTCTAGGGTCATATTGTTGTGGGAATGTGAACGTCAAAACATTTCTAGCAGCTAGTTTGGTGCTCTCTAGAATAGTACAGTATCGTGATCGAGGCATGAATTGGACGATTTGGTGCCAAAAGACTAAACAATTTTGTGGTTGTCTGAGCTAACAAGGTTTCTTGATGATCAAAAAGTAACATCACAAAAGTATTAGAGCTATCAGGGACCAAAAGTGATTTTCCCAAGATGTTCTTCTGTCGAGTGCTACCACTTTAGCACCATCGTCACATGAGACATTTCTAGAGTCTTAACAAAAGTAGACTTCGCATGAATTCTAATAAGTGGTATTCTAATGGATACTGCCAAGGAATCAAAACTATTTTGGATTTCTAATCTCGAAAGGTTTAATACTAATGGCTAGAGGATAAGGATGGAATTGGTTGGTAAAGTCTCCGATGATACACAATTATCGATACATTAGCCTTACTTTAAGCCATCAACTTGCCTCAAATCTACATCTTTATTTGGAAGGGAATTTCTTCACTTTAAGTCAAAGGGCATTCGCCAAAGTGCTCTTTTAAAATGTCGACAAGTTGACAAAACTACCCAAAACTTAGGAAAAGCTAACACATTTTTCGTATTCGACGAGGTGGCAAGATTCGAACATTAGGCTAAAAAACTAAGAATGCTAACATCATGCGTATGATGAACGCAATACTGCCCAACTTATGCTCTGATACAAAACTGACACACCCCAACCTGGAATGTCCCAATTTCATCCAAACCCGCCGAAAACCCTTAAAATTGGGTAGTTGTTGATTCGTCTCCAAACAAACTCCGACGCTTCCTCCAAGGCTTAGACCTTGCTTTTGGGATTGAGGGGAGTCCATTGGTAGTGGTGGTTGATGGAGTTAGCTTCACAATCATCGGATTTTCGCCGTGCACCCCCAGAACCCACGGGTTCCATTCTTCCCGAAATCAAGGCTAAATCTAGTGAAATTTGATTGGAATGGAAGATGGGAGGTCATGAAAGGTTTCTCAGGTGGTGGGTGGCGACGATTTGACGGAAAAACTGATGGAAACCACCAAAAAAGATGGCGGAGCCTGGTTGGGTTGCGGCCAATGGGGAACCTTGCAGGTTCCTTTCCTTCTCCCCTTCTCTCATTTTTCCTCCTTTCCTCTTTTCCCATTGGTTCTCCTCATTTTCTCCCTTCCCCATTGGTCTGGTTCCTCCCTTCTTTCTCTCCTTTATCCTCCATCTCCACCGACCATCTTTCTTTTAATTTGGGCCACACACATGGCTCCACCAGATTTTGCTCCAAAAATTTGGAGCACTCCAGAAAATAACTAGTTTACTAAAATGCCCCCCACTTTAAATGTTAATATCTCATTCGTTATAACTCCAAATCATGATCTATTTGCGCCTACGCGTCCGTAGCGACGAGTACTACGGAAATACACTAAGAAAATGAACCTTACATGACATAACACGACAGTCAACACTTTGTCTCAAAGGGCATTTTCGTAAATTCACTTTTTAAAATTATAAAAATCATAATAATTGGGGACGGGTCATTACACGTGCCCATGCCTAGAACCAAATCCTCAAATCTATTTTTATAGTAGGACAATATTGTAACTTTTAATTTTTTTTAACAAACGATATTATCTACACTAAAGAGGAGAGAATGAGTTATCTACACTAAGGGGGAGGGGATGAATTAAGCCTCAAAATGGGCTAGCAATAATGTGGTTCAAATTTGTCTTTGACGAGAATCAAACCTAAGACCTCTCACTTACAAAATAAAGAGAAATATTATTAAATCGTATTACTAACCGGGGACAATATTGTAATTATCATTGAAATTCCATTTATGTGTCCTACTCGTACAAAAGTCGCCCCAAACCGTTAAAACTTGCATCACTCCCCCAACCCACCAAAGAAACAGAGCATTTCATTTGCTTCTCCACAAACAACTCCGAACCCGAAATCAACCGAAACAATGGGGAAGAAGGCGGTGATAATCGTTACTGCGACGGCAGTGTGCGCCGCGGCAGCGGTTCTGGTGGTGCGCCACCGCATGCGGAACTCGGGACGGTGGGCCCGGGCATCGGCCATCATCAAGGAGCTCGAGGAGAAGTGTGGGACCCCCACTGGGAAGCTGAGGCAGGTGGCTGACGCCATGGCTGTCGAGATGCATGCCGGCCTCGCCTCCGAAGGTGGCAGCAAGCTCAAGATGATCATTAGCTACGTCGACAATCTCCCTACTGGGTACGTAGCCATTGAATCAATCAATCAATTGACTCTTTTGATTTCCTGACATGCATATATGTCTATTGTAGATTCTGGATCGACTTGTACCGCTTGATCTGTTTTGGGTCTGAATGATGTGGGGTGTTTTGTTTTTGTTTATATTGATTTGGGTCTCCATCGTTGGATTCAAAGTCCATTTCTTGATATCTTTGGATGTGTATATTTTTTGGGGTAAGCTCTAATGTTTTAATCTTTATAAATGGATTGAAAATTTCGGTTGAATACTCGCAGTTGCGAAAAGGGTCGATCAAAATTTGTCCAAATTGCGGGAATTTTGTATTGTTTTTCGCAGGTTGATCTCTTCTTGATCAATCGTGGTGTATTATTTGATGAGTGAATTGTACATTGTGTTTGTTTCATATTACTTGAACAGTTGTGTTACAATGAAATTTTCTGCTCTCAGATGTTGAAGTCTCCTCTTAATATGTATATATATGCGTATTTTCTATTTCAGTAATGAGAAAGGGTTGTTTTATGCATTGGATCTCGGAGGAACAAACTTCCGTGTAATGAGGGTGCAATTGGGAGGAAAGGGTCGTGGAATTATTAGCCAAGAATTTACTGAGGTCTCAATTCCTGAAAATCTTATGGTCGGGACTTCAGATGTAAGTAGATTGTCGCTAACAATGCCAATGTAAGTTAAGGTTTTTATGTGAACACACCTCTTAAATCTTGAGAATGATTGTGATTTCAGGCACTCTTTGACTACATTGCGGCAGAACTTGCTAAGTTTGTTGCTAAAGAAGGTCAAGATTATCAACTCCCTCCTGGCAGGCAGAGAGAACTAGGTTTTACCTTCTCATTCCCTGTGCTGCAATCATCAATTAATTCGGGGACCCTTATTAAGTGGACGAAAGGCTTTTCTATAGATGATGCAGTTCAGTCCTTGTTACTTTGACTTCTTTAATATTCTGTATTATTTTTATTCTCCTTAGTTTATTTTTTTCTGTATTCTCCAATATAATCTCTTGTGAAAAAAGTGAATATTCAGCACTTATAAAGTGTGGACATATTGGTGCCGGGGATTTATAATACATTTGTCTATCTACTACAGCTACTACTTTATTCCACCTTCCCCTGTTAAAAGAAAGTTGTTTCACTTGAGTCCTAGAATTCATAAGATAAAGAATTCCTTGAATCAGTAACTTGTGATTGCGGTTCAGTTTCTGTGATATAGTTGCCCTCGTAATCCTGAAACATCAGAATTGTTAAAGTTAGCTTTTGTTTCTTAACGTTGTAGTCAGTGCCACTTCTCACTATCTTCAAGTGAGCTTCATCCTATAAACAATACACAGCAGAATTACTCTAGTCCATTTCCCCGGCCAGCCATTTCATTCAACAGTGCAAAAATACTCTAGTATATTATGTTCATTTGAAGCAATAAGCATATCTAGTATTTAAATTATCATGTGATGTCCAATAATAAACATATTCTAAACTTGTGAAACCTGTTTTGCACTCATATTTCAACCTTCATGACTTTAACTCTTGATGCTGAATAGGTTGGGCAAGATGTAGTGGCTGAATTGAGTAAAGCCATTGAAAGAACAGGCCTCGATATGCGTGTATCTGCTCTGGTAAGTAAACTTGATGAGTTATTTTCAATTATTAAATAAAAGGCCTTCGTGTCGAGTCTATGAGTATATTTGTTGGATTTGCATTGGTACGACGTAAAAATGCATTTTCAAATCAATTATGATTTAAAGTTCAGTGTTAATGGTCACTTTCTCACCAGGTTAATGACACGGTTGGGACATTAGCTGGAGGTAGGTATGTCAATCAGGATGTTATTGCTGCTGTGATTTTAGGTACAGGGACAAATGCAGCATATGTGGAACGTGCACATGCAATACCAAAATGGCATGGTCTGCTACCTAAATCAGGAGAGATGGTTAGCAACTCCTTCACTGCTTCACAGCTTCACAGCTTCACGGCCATTGACTTGTGTCAATTACCTATTCAATACTTTTTTTTGTTAAATTATTCTTTTCAAACTTTTGTTAGCATTAGGATTGTAAAATTATGAAAAACAGTAGCAACTGAAAATTATAAAGTAAATCTTGAAGCTGCTGTCTGTGGACTGTAGGTTGTCAACATGGAGTGGGGTAACTTTAAGTCAGCTCACCTTCCATTGACAGAATATGATCACTCATTGGATACTGAAAGTTTGAACCGTGGTGATCAGGTGATTGTACTTGTTTACTTCCTCAATTTGTTTCTTTTTTTTTTTTTTTTGTTTTTTTTTTGTTTTTTTTTTTTTTTTGTGACATACTCTAATACGCTTATGTTAATGCCCTTGAAATTGATTCTTTTAGATTTTTGAGAAGATAATTTCTGGAATGTACTTGGGAGAAATTGTTCGCAGAGTTCTTTGTAGGATTGCTGACGAAGCTTCCCTTTTTGGTGACACTGTTCCACCAAAGTTGAATGTTCCTTTCATTTTGAGGTTATCCCTTAGGCCCACTATGTTTTTGTAGCTGTGTATGTTGTTGTTTGGTGCATTTAGTATTACTTTCCTTCCTTGGATTTATTATAGCCTATGGGATTTTGTTTTCGCTAAGTAGTTAAAATGTGAGCTTTGAATCATGCAGGACACCTGACATGTCTGCGATGCATCACGATGCATCCTCTGATCTTAGGGTGGTACGAGAAAAATTGAAGAATGTATTGGAGGTGTGTTTAATTTCACTTCAACTACTCGCATTATTAATATCAGAAGTGGCCTTCAAAAGACGTATAAGGAGGTTGAACCTAGGGATGATGCTCTTATCTTCACGTCAATGACTTTTAAATGTTGTTGGCCATACTAATCGGATAAGTTTGTGTAGATATAAATTTTTGAAGTGTTCTAATTCTGTTTCAGATATCAAATACTTCTCTTAAAGTAAGAAAAGTTATTGTCGAGCTCTGCAATATAGTTGCTACACGTGGGGCCCGCCTTGCTGCTGCTGGAGTCTTGGGTGTACTGAAAAAGCTGGGAAGAGACGCGGTCAAGGATGGGGAAAACCAGAAGACAGTGGTAGCTTTGGATGGTGGATTATACGAGCATTACACTGAATATAGCAAGTGCATGGAAAATACTCTACGAGAATTGCTCGGAGAGGAAGTTGCAGAAACTATCGTTATTGAACACTCTAATGATGGCTCTGGGATTGGAGCTGCCCTTCTCGCTGCCTCTCACTCACAATACCTAGGAATCGATGAATCCTGAATTTATCAGGATACTAGTACAGCTTTTAGCCGAAGAAAGTTTCGCACTTTTGGTGTTTTAATCTTTCTCCGGGTTCGAACTAGAACATCTCCCATTTTTTTCTTCTTATAACCGTGCCTCTTCTCCTCTGCTCATTCACCTCTGGAATTCTTTTTTGGGGGAATTTTAGTTTGTGGCTTTGCAGAATGTGTAAGAGAGGTGGATTGATTGTATAAATGCAGGACCCGTAAGCGGCCATGCAATACTGCTTCGGCCTGCAAATTTCCATTTCTTTTTTACCTTGTGGTAATTCTTAAATTGTGCTGGTAATTCTTAATTCTTATGTTCAAAGTAATAAAAATATTGGAATGCTACTTTTAATCATGACGTTATTTCAATGATACTTTCGGAGAAGCTCTTTAGCATCTTTTTAGCTCTTAACAAAAATTCACATTTCACATTTAAAAAAAAAAAATGAAGAAAAAGAAACGTATAAAGCAACATTTTAGATGAAAAAAATTCAAGAATTAATTGTTATTACATCTGACATTAACAGTCAATAATTAATAGGTAATGAATCTTAAGGTATTTCTCATTAACATTAAGAGTTGTTGGAGTTTTAAACTTCAACCTCGTTCGAAAAAAAGTTGGGAAAATGACTCAACAAAGTAGGAAAAGCTATGAAAAAGTGACAAATTCACAAGATGAATGAATATGAATATACATTATACATTGGGTGTACATATCTAAATCTCACCTATGTGTTTTCTCTCATTCGTAATCACAACGTAGAAATCTACTAAAAGGAGGGATACACTTGTTAATGAACATTTCTGCACCACAAGTCACATAACATGTAAAAAAAGAATGTAAACCCTGCATTATTAAATCAGATATTTTACATTATTAATCAACAAACAAATTAACAGAAAAACTGCATTACTTAGTTAATATACAGTCCTGCAGAGGTAGTTTTGGTGGTGGATATGGACTTTTTGCAGTAACGTGTACACTTTAAGATATATTAATGCTACTGCTCCAACAGCAGGTTCTCCCGGATATGAAGGCTTGTGGGCATTTAGATATACAATATTCCCTGCAGGCCTGTTCATATGGTCGTTGCAAATGCCCTTGCAATCTATCACACATTTATGTGGATCTTGGCGAGGGTAAGGAGTTCTAGGGCTAGTGCTTGGGACAGGAACGTTTTGATAAGGTGGGGTCGCGGAGTCGTCCAAATAAGGTGGAGGGGGTGAGTTTTGGAGGGCGGGGGTCACATGCCGGGGGAGGGGCTGATTGTTGAAAAGGATCAACATAGCGAGACGGAGAGGGTGGCTTCTGACAAGAAAGGTTCCCCCAGGAGGTTGGAGGGGGTGGGCTCCACCAGGAGGGTGGAGGGGGTGACTTCCAACAGTAGGGTGGAGGGGGTGGGCTCCACCAGTAGTGTGGAGGGGCTGACTTCCAGCAAGGGGGTGGAAGGGGTGGTGACTCCCACCAGGAGGGTGGAGGGGAAGGGGTTTGAACTAAAGGGTCAAAGAGCGACGGAGGGGGTGGCTTCCAAATCGTAGGGTTGAGGGTGCAAGGGGATAGTTTCGTAAGGGAGGAGCAACGTGAGGAAGATGGGGTGAGTTTTGTAGGGTAGGCTTTTCGTATTGACCCATAACTAGATGAAAGTATATTGTTTAGGATTTAATAGTTCGTATTATTCTTCTCCCTTCTAGGAGGTAATTAACATATATATATATATATATATATATATACATATATATATATATATATAGATATAACTTTACCTTGTGATACAAGGAATATTAAAATAAAGTATAACCAAACTAGGAAATATAAATACATTCCTATTCCTCTTAATCTTTGACTCACGGTAATACTCCCCCTCAAGTTGGAGCATAGATATGTCCTAGGCCCAACTTGTCAAGTAAGTCCCAAAACCTTCTAGCTGAGACTGCATGTGTCAAAACATCTGCCAACTGTTCATCTGTCTTTACAAACGGAATGTCAACCAACTTAATATCCAGTTTCTCTTTTATAAAGTGTTTGTCCACCTCAACATGTTTGGTCCTATCATGTTGCATGGGATTGTTTGCTATCTCTCGCACTGCTTGATTATCACTGTATAACAACATAGGTTCTTTAGGCTTAAACCCTATCTCAGTAAGTAGAATTTGAAGCCACAAAAACTCATAAATACCATGTGCCATTCCTTTGTACTCAACCTCAGCTGAAGACCTCGCCACCACACTCTGCTTCTTACTCCTCCAAGTTATAGGGTTACCAGCTACAAAAGTAAAGTAGGCTAAAGTAGATCGCCGATCAATAATATTTCCAGCCCAGTCTACATCCACGTATCCTTTCACTTCCATATGTTCATGCTTTCTGTATAGTAGTCCTTTCCTCGGAGTTCCCTTCAAGTAATTCAATATTCACATTACCGCGACCATGTGATCCTCACTAGCTATGTGCATAAATTGACTCAGCACACTTACTGTGCAAGCAATATCTGGCCTTGTGAGTGACAAGTAAATCAACCGTCCTACTAACCTTTGGTACAACTTATATTTCTTTTTGTATATTTTCTTATGCTTATTTTTCTTATGACAATCATACTATGTAGTAAATCTATATTTTTATAGCTCATGTAAAATTGCTTCCTAGTTTGTCTCTTAACTTTTATTTGGCTACACTCTTATCTAAGTATGTCATATATATGTTGAATTCTAGGTCTTATTGCAATATCATTTTTCTTTGCATGCTTTTACCATTCATTCCAAATCTTTTCACCTATTGGTCCTTTTATTTTTGTCATACAAGTATCTAATAATTTAATTTCACTAATTATACATGTTCTTCCTAAATATTTGAAGAAATATGAAGTATACTCAGCTATATACTGTAAATCATACATTTGTAATTGTTCTAATTTCTAAATGCTCTTATTTGTTCTTGTTCGCTTCTGCCACCTAACAAATTATGATCTAGAAATTCTTGTTTAATTAAAGTAACAAAACTATCAATATTAAAATGTGTTTTAGTTACCTGATGTTGTTCTGGATTTTGAACTTTCCATGATTGAAAATAATCAAAAAATAAACCAACTAAAATATGTTCAAAATAATGTAAAATATTTTGTGAATTAGTAAAATCTAACATTAATTCTGCATGTACGCAACCTTTTTCCCATCTCTCAATTGTTCTCTCTCAATCTTGTGGATCTACATTATCTAAGTTTAATATATACCTGCTATATTAATTTGTTCTAATCATTTTAAATATGGAATCCTATTTTTTCTAGGGGGTTTCATCATACTTTATTCAATGTAATCTACTCCTGATTGTTAATTATATTGTTCATTTGTTTGTCTCAAAAATTGTTGATCAGTTCTACCTACATATCCAAGATTTTCTACTCTTGATGTACTACTTTCTTCTGCTGGATTACATACTACTTTCAACTCTAATACATTATTATATTCTTTTGATCCTAAAATACATTTTACTCCTATTTCTAAAATTAATTTTTTCATCTCTTCATCTAAAATTCTATGTAGTTCTATATCATGTCTTATATTTTTCTAAGTATTGTTCTTCATCTAAATGATTAATATCTTCTATAAGCTTATCTACAATGTGATCAAAATTTTGCTCAACTAAATTAATATCTAAATTATCAAAAGCAATGTGAATACTCTCATTTTCGATCTCACTCTCATTATCTTCTATATTATCTAGTTGCTTGTAATTACTACACCTAATCGTTGCTTCTCCTGTACTAGTTTCATATATTTATACCCTATCTGGCTGTCTATTTCGTGCTACTTGTAAATTAGGTAACGTCCACTGAGTTTCTTCTAAAAAGCTATTATCTACGGGTTTTGCTTCTATCATATTCACATACTTACTACCAAATGTTTGAACTAAATTTTGAAATTCTAAATTAAACTTATGATTATATTTATCAGACACCTTACGAATATACATTAAGCTAATGCTTCTAAATTAAACTTGTGATTATATTTATCAGACACCTTACGAATATACATTAAGCTAATACACAAATTTTTATACTCTCCTTTCATATTATAATTTTTTTTATTCTTATGCTTGCTTTAATATCTTTATTAAATTCATTTATTGTCATCACATAATTTGGAATACATCATATGACTGCTAAGTTTGAGCTTAAGTTTACTTCAGCTGGTGTTATTGCTGCTTGTTAGTGATTACCCCATCTGTCATCATATATGTATACTAAAGGTTTTGTGCCTACTTGTGCTCTGGTTAATCGTGCTCTTCCGATTAAGATTGTTCACATGTGAATATGATTGAAATATGATTTTCTTAAATAGGTAACTACTTCTTTACTAAGTAAATTAAGTGTAACTTCTTTATCAATACAACTAACTTCATGTTGATTGATGTTACTTACAATTCTACTTCTATTTTCAAATAAACCTAATTGATACAAATTATATTTATTTGTCTGTGTTATCTCAAAACCTCTTCTAATAAATTCTTTTGCTTCTTCTTCATTTGGATAAATATCTTCAGCTCTAACTACTTATTTTCCTTTTTCTCCTAAAGAGTTACATTTTTTTGTTATCAAAAGGATTTATAGTAGGTCTTCTAATATGATTATTTGTACTAAAGTTAAATTTTCTAATTTTTCTTACAAAGATTGTGGAATTGATGAAGATGTGTTATGTAAAACTTGATTTATTTCTACTATTTGTTCTTCAACTTGACCTAATTTTTCAGCTAAACTTAAAACTAATTGGATAATTAAATTAGTTTGTCTAATAGAGATATTACTACTAGCTACTGGTGCTGAAAAATCAGTTAAACCTACTGGTTCTTTATCTAGCTTACTAATTTCTTTCAAAGCTTGGATATATTTTCTATTAGTTCTAGAATCGGTCATTAAACTAATAATTTATCTATTTTATTGTGCAACTCGTCTACTTGTTCACTCAAAATCTTTTTGCACTAATTAATTAAATTTTTTGAACTTCTAATTTTAACTACTCAACTATTTCTAATAATCTAAGTTCTACTTGCTTAGGCTTACTGTCACATCCCGGCCCGGGGGGGACCACTTCCCAGGCTTGACTCCATCGCCGTAGCACGATATTGTCCGCTTTGGGCTTACCATTCCCTCACGGTTTTGTTTTTGGGAACTCACGAGCAACTTCCCAGTGGGTCACCCATCATGAGATTGCTCTTGTGCGCTACTTGCTTAACTTCGGAGTTCCTATGGAACCGAAAGCCAGTGAGCTCCCAAAAAGCCTCGTGCAAGGTAGAGATGGGAATATACATATAAGGATCACTCCCCTGGACGATGTGGGATGTCACAATCCACCCCCCTTAGGGGCCCAACGTCCTCGTTAGCACACACGCGGCCAGGGTTAGACTCTGATACCAAATTATCACATCCCGGCCCGAGCGGGACCATTTTCCGGGCCCGACTCCACCGCCATAACACGATATTGTCCGCTTTGGGCTTACCATTCCCTCACGGTTTTGTTTTTGGGAACTCACGAGCAACTTCCCAGTGGGTCACCCATCATGGGATTGCTCTCGTGCGCTACTCGCTTAACTTCAGAGTTCCCATGGAACCCAAAGCCAGTAAGCTCCCAAAAGGTCTCGTGCAAGGTAGAGATGAGAATATACATATAAGGATCACTCCCCTGGATGATGTGGGATGTCACATTTACTATCTATGAGGTCAATAAGCTCTTTTATCTCTCTTTTGGTAGGAAACCTTTGGATATTTTTATTATTATCTTCTAACTAAGATGTAATATAATCTAAATTTTGTCTATTTATTTTTTTATGGAATTTTTCTGAAAATGCTCTAACAACTGGCTTAACAAATGATTATGTTTACTATTTTCTAATTTTATATTTTCTGCTTGACTAATAATAAAATCTACAATACTATTGGCTTGTGGATTTTCTTCACTATGCAAAATATGATTATGCTTTCTTAATGGAAAATAACAAACTAAACTATTTTGGTCTAGAGTGATTTTTCTTTTTATTGAGATTCACTAATTTCTAAATTAAGATAATCAATCATAAACTATAGTCTACCTTTCTCTAAAGTTACAGCTAACTAATTTCTTAGAAACTCTCTTTCTTCTCTCAAGGTCTCTAAAGTTTGATCTATTGCTCTTTTTGCTTCTAATACTCTATGATGCACTTATGTATTATTATATTTACTAATAAATGAAGGGTGTTCAAGATAACTAAGATAAAACTTCTGCTTCTTTAAAGTCTTGCTAACTCTTTTGGATATATATGCTAATATTTTCTTTATGCTAGTTATAGTTAGGTGTCTACGACGATAAATACATATTGGTTGTGGTTAACAAGGTCTATAACGACAATAATATCTATTGTTCATACAAAATTAAATAAGTGTGTGATATCAATTGTGTTAATGACTTCCATTCTCAAGGTACTTTACTATTATAATTATACTATTAAAATGCTAAACGTGGCTCTGATATCAAATTCGCTAAGCAATGGCCCGGTTAAAATGTTAGATGACCATTATAACAACTAGAAATAAAACTTTGCACACGGAACTCGACATGTTTCAGCATGACAGCCACCCACAATGCAGGTATAAGGCCTTAAAGGCTGAACTCAGAGGTACCCTGTTTAACGTCCAGTTATTTGTATGGCAAGCATTCAACTATAACTGAGTGCTCGAACAAAATATGATTGTCAGTTTAGCAGGTTAATAATATAACTACAATAATGTTTCCCTGTTTTGAACTAGAAGTTTAATTAAACAAACACACTAAAGAAAGAAAGAAAACTTACGTAAGACTTGGAGATTTCTTGAATCTGTACACTTGAACTTTTATTGATATGTAAAATTCTTACAAAGATAAGTGTTTAAAAGGAAGGCTAAGAGAGCTAAAAGCTTTGTCTAAAGGTATGATAGTCGTGTCTGTGTAGGCGTGTTTACAATGAATGGAACTCCATTTATATACACTAAATGAGGATACTATTGTATAAAAAAATCTTTACAAATGAATGGTGTGGACGTCTCATTGGGTACTTATCATTTATCACTTTGCTTCTACTGTTGCTGAAATCGTCGGTACTGTTTTTGAACCTGAATTGAATTATTTGTCTTCCTTTTGTTTTGTCTTCTTTTGCTTTTATTTTGAATGGTCCTGTGAATCTGATGCATGCATGTGAAGTTGTTGCATGCCCTCGAACCTCTTTTTCCATACCCTCGAGCCCTTCTTTGTCATCTTTCCTATGCCCAATTTGGGTATTACAAAAGTATTTTGTCCTTATGATTAAAACTAAAGTTTTTGAGGACTTTTGGTTAGTTTTTCAAAAATAAAATTGGTATATCATATATGTGAAAGTTAAATATAACGAATGCCATGTTAATCTCGAGAAAAGAATATAAAAATCAAGCAATTGAGTCTATGTACAATTCAAGCACATATACAATAAGTAAAACTGACGGTTTACATTTGAATCAGATGATAGACATAACCAACTAGAGAATCATACACAGTAGAAAAACACTGAAAATTTGGTAACATCTAGTACGCCAAAAAATAAAAAATGTAAAGAATAAGGACACAGAGAGAACCAATGAGTTGTTAAATGAATTGAATATATATGGATGAAGGTTTAGACATGCTAGCTGCGATTTGATTTTGGTAGAAGTGTGAGAGAAGGGCGGAGAGAGAATGGTCATTAGATTTCTTGGAGAGATACCATATTCAAAATTTAGAAAATTACAATGCACGCCAACTCGTCTTTAGTTTCAAAAATCTTAATTGTGTTCAATTTCAGAGATAGTATAGTACCCTTATTCAATTTCAAAAATAGTGATAGACCCATGTCTAGTTTCAGAAATAATTAGTGTTCAATTTCAGAAATAGTGTAGTACCGTTCAGTTTCAAAAATAGTGTGAGTGACGGACGCATGGGGTTCAGCTCGTCAGTTTTTTTTATTACCTTTTCTATTTTATTTTTATTATATTAAATTTTTGTCATGTTCATTAAAACTTAGAGGGGTGTAGTCAAATTAGGATTTGATAGGATTTGATAGTATTTTAATAGACTTTAAAATCCGAGAGTATTCAATTAGTTTTTAAAAGATTTTGAAATCATGGTGTAGTAAAATTAGGATTTTAAAGGATTTTAGAGAATATATCCAAATCTATGGGTAGTAGATTAGGATTTTAAAAAGTCCACTAAGAGTCTAGGTGTAGTGAAAATATCAAGGATTTGCTAAGATTTTAATGGGTGAAGGATTTTGATGGGTTTGAGAGTAGAAGTATAAATAACAAATGCTATAAACGATCCAACCTTCATCCCTAGGATTTCATTTCAAGAAGAAATTGGAGATGAATTCATATGTAGGCTCTGAGTTAATTGGCATGATAAAAGTCCTAAGAAATTCATGGAAAAAAATCCATACAAATCCATATAAATATATAGTAAAATCTATATAAATGTGTCAAAATTCATATAAAATTGTAGAATCTATTAAAATCCTTTAAAATCTGTCACTTAAAAAAGTCCATTAAAAATCATCTGAAATCCAAGTTGACTACACCCCCTAAGTTATTTTCATTAAAATTAAGTTTTTTTTTTAATTAAATAAAACTACATGAAAGTTTTTTGTTAAAATAAACTTAGCCCAAGACTTTATCATTAAAACTCTCTTGTTTTTTTTCTTTTTCCATTAAACTCTTTGTTTTATATGTATCTCGTGTTTCTATTTTGGAATCTAATCTTAAAAACACATGAAACATTTGTTTGTCATTTTATAAAGAGGAATTAGTTATAATGGAAACATTACAAACCCTGTTTTCTGAAATAGAAATATTGACATAAACTACATGAATGACAAAGTATTAGAGTGAAATGTTTAAAGTGTCCATATATAATTTACATATCATAGATATAATGTTGATAGATTGTGTAGACATTGTTGATACTATGTTCATAATCACTACCAGAAATTTGTACTTACCCTATGAAATTTTGGCCAACGAACCAAATTTCATCGAGTAAAGGTGTTTTACCCAACGAAATTTCAGTTGGTCGGGCAAAACTGGTCAATATTTAGGTTTACCCAAAGTCTTGGAGCATCGGAATGTTTTCGGAGGGCAAGGACAAAATCGTCGGTCAAACTTTTGGCGTCTATAGGGGAAGATAGCGCTTAATTTGTAAAATTTTGCTTGACAAAATGGAGGTTCATCGGCTAGATTATCTCTGCCCGGCATTTCATAAGCGCCAGCATCGAAAGACAAAACCTTGCAGAAAATCCATTGGTCTATTAATCTTCTCGACCATTGGTATATACCTGTAGAAAATTGACACTGTTAAACCCACCCATTTCCAGATGCAAGGTGTTGCCAGATCAAAAGTGCGTGCGTATGGACATCTAAACAAAACATGCATTTAGGTCTCCTCTTCCTCTCCACTCACCTTGCAAGTATTCTCCACTATCATCCTCCTTTTGATCATATTGCATTGTACTTGTTTGGGCTGTAAATAAAAATAAGGCCTGCTATTGGGCCAATATATTTGTATTTACACAAAGTCGCACGACTCCACTCACCAACTTCTAAGCCCAATCTAGGATCTTATCCTATGGCTCGGACAACTAACTCACTTCAGTCTACACTAGTTTGAGGGCTCGAATAGGGTGCTACCCGAAGTGCGTATGCCATGCAGACAACCAAACCAAGAATATCTCGCTAGCACTAAATGACGAATCTACTCCTGCTTTAGCTTAATGATAAAATCGAGGTTGCTCTTTCTCCACTGATTATAAATAGGACCAGAGGCCTTCAAGATCAGGACCTTTGTCAAATTCAACCTCTACTGCTATACATACCTTAAGTGATTCTTCAATCAACCCATCTACTTTTTAGCACAACCAAAACTACTTTTCAGCTCAACATCTAACTATGCAGCTACAATCTCAAACCTTCCCTTGAAGCAAACACTATCTATGATCCCTAAGATCTAAAACTCTTATTACTTTGCCACCCTGTGGTATAATTTGGTTGATGTGCAATTCCAACCACCTTGATCACCTCTCTGAGGCAATTTTTCTGTTTAGTCCAATCTGATACTAGTGACCCCGATAGACTCCTCTAGCATTATCTTGTCCTAACATGGCTTGAATCTTGTTAGACTTCACTTCTTTCTTTACATTTTCAAGTCTATTTACTTTTCAAGTCATGATTGAATCTTGCAAGAACTTAACCGAACGAACGTCTCACCCAATGCATAATCATTTGGTTAAGAAATCAGATGTATGCACAAACATAACACAACTCTACAACACTACTATCTGTTGGTAACCTCCAACAATGGCACACTTATTATCTCTTCCTCTCGAATCATCTCATGGAATTGAGACCAAAAGCAGCACTCAAGCCAAATACATGTTGAACACAGTTAGCTCCGTCCAAATTTTGACACAAACAACACCCCCAATGCTTCTTTACAGCACCACCACACAAAGTGTTTTAGTTTATTTGGAAAATTTAGGGCATGTTCAGTATTCTACTTGAATCCAACATTTTAAACTCAAAAACACTTTTCAAGTATTAGATCTTGAGTAATTGTAGGGTAGGACTATTTTAAAAACTAAACTCAAAACCAACTTAAAATTTTGCCTATTTCTTGGAATGACCAAAATCAAGTTTTTTAACTCTCTCTCTCTCTTGAATCTTTTAGTGCACTTCATCTATTCCTCTCTCCTCTCTAGCTCTCTCTCTCTCTCTCTCATGTTTCTCCCCTTCTCCTCTGACACTCTCTTTCTCTATCCTCCGATACTCTCTCCCACTCTTCCTTCTCCCTTTGGATCTCCATGTCCAGTTGATGTTCCTGACTCTGTTGTAGGATGAGAGTTTTTTATTTATATTTTAATTGTCAAGTTTTTTTTAAAAAAGAATTAAATCTCATACCAAACAAATTTTTGAATTTTAAAGAAAATTTTCCTTGAGAAATGTTTTTAGAAAATGTTTTGAGAAATGATAATAGGTTTGAATAGGATACCAAATGGGCGCTCCACTTCTAACTACTTTTCTACCATGGAACTGGCACTGTAGTACAGCCGGCTTCCAATCCTCTTTATGCCCCAATTCTCTATTTCAATCCAAATGCACAGCCACATTATACCCCGTTTTCACCGATTAAACACCATTAGTACGGAGACCATCTTGTTGGATCAATTTTACAATTGCTCCACTGAATTTCATTTGAACAAAAGAAGTGCGGGGATTGGATTGATGAGATTCATGGTGGTGGTTGGGCAGCAGGAAGTGGAGGAAAGGATAAACTGGGAATTTGCAACAAAATTAGGGTTGAGAAATCTAAGGCAAGAGGGAGTGGAGGTCAAGGGAGATCCGAGACGCAAAGCAAGAAAAACCAAACAAAAGGAAAAGTAAACAAGAAGAATTAGGATTGCCACCGATCCAGGCCACAGTTAGGATCAGCAGCTGCAAGGGTTTGGAGAAACAAGGAAACTCTCACAAGCAGAGAGAAAAGAGCTCTCACTAGCGGAGATAATATTTTTTCTATCAACATCTTTTGATAGGCCAAATTCTTTAACAATTATATGTTGGAAACTTTTCTAACTAGCTGTTGACCCTAAAAACTATTTAGCCTACGTGGCGTGCAGGCCGAGTAATTAATAAGCTAACTATGTCATTCAGTTGAATGTGGAGCGGAGTAATTAATAAGCTAACTATGTCATTCAGTTGAATGTGGGGCGTGCCAACTCGTCGGCCGAGTTCGGCTGGGGAGTAAAATGTATCCTAATGTGGCGTTGGATGCGCTGATGACTTCTTGATCTTGCGATTGCAGCCGACGAAGGAACACGTCCCGGCCTTCGGGTTCTAGAGCTTGAAGACAAGGCTACTAGTTTTGTGAAGTTCAATATCAAATTCGACTTTCAATGTGCCGAATGTAGTAACCTGGTAACACCTCATTTCGCCGAGAAGGTTGGTGTGATGACCTCTTCCAACAAGTACTCGAAAATCCTTGTTGACTGAGACTTGGATAAATAACCAGTCAATCTCCAGTGCTGTTTATCCAAACTGAAGGTGCTCCTTGGTAGGCTGATTCTACGGCTCCAGTGTTGTTCCCAAACTAAAGATGTCGCCGGCTCCATTGTTGTTTGTCCAAACTAAAGATGTCGCCAGTTGCCTCCACAATACTATTTATCCAAATTGAAAATGTGTTGGCGAGGAAAAAGAAAATAAAAAAAATCTCAAAGTGTTTAAAAGGTTTACGCAGAGCAATTGTGTGTTGAATTGGAGATGCCCTTCCGTTGCACGAAATCTCATATTTATAAGAATGAAAATACACTTGGACGCGAAGTAGAACTCTACCGTGCATCACCAAATCACCTATGGTGATAATCCACTTCTTTTCTGATAGCATCACACCTTGTTGTAGATAATGCACTTAAAATCACGAGTGGATAAAAACACGGCATATGCCTTTTAATGTTCACCTGCTAATCACTTCACATGCATGACCCATCCAAATATGCCTCATGCAATTGATTTGAAAACTATGTTTATTAGGATAGAATCCTAATATTGCATGAACAGTCTCCACATAATCTCTCTCTGCTGCCGTGCTGATTGCATGGAGTTGTAAGTCTCCAGCTGTCCAATCCCTAATTATTGCATCATTACCCCAACCAGCTGTGTTCTAGATAATATTTAGATATTTTAATATATTATTCAAAAGAGAAATATATAGGGTTTAGGAAGAGATCTCAAAATTATGGAAGAGATCCTATCCGGATCTTTTCCACCAAATCCTAAGGATCAAGAGATTCTGAAATTTAATCCAACAGCTACAAATAGAGAGTCCCTTTAAAAGTTATAATAATTGTAGCCGTTGGATCAAATTTCAAGGATCCGAATCTCCTAATCCTTAGGATTTGGTGGGAAAGATCCGGATGGGATCTCTTCCCCAAAACTATCTTAACTACAGTGTCATCCAACAATGTATAAGTGGAGTTCATTCAACGGCCTTGATTGCTAGAGCCGATGAAGTAAATTTGGATCTAAACGTAGCTCTCCAGTTTCCTTGAGCTTCGGCTTACGAGCTGAATGGTTAAGGAAATTAATTAATTCCTCAAACTCAGTCAAATCCAAAGACTTGAATAAGCCCCTTCTCGATGTAATTAACATTCTTCAACCGAAAGACCCACCTTAATCACAAGGAAAGGAATAACGTCTTGCTGAACTCGACGAATCAATTTTGAACTGTAAGAAAGGTCTTTAAAGAAAATGCTGGCAGTAGACCCTTCAACCCCACCGAATTAATCATAGGATTGAGCTTGAATTTGTCTGATGCCGGACAAAAGATGAGCTTCTACCAAATTACTCACAAAGAACAAATGTCATTGAATGACATTATCAATTGGCCTAAAGCTTTTCTGGACAAATCACCATACTGCATGTGGATTCCAGAGCCATGAGAAATCATATCCCACCAAGTGTGTTCCATTAAACTCCATCGAGTATGCAAATAATGTATGCTCACCGAGCACAAAGACGACTCGGCGAAAACATATCACCAGCAAGCCATATCCAGAATTTTCCATAGCTCGCTACTTACGGCATATTTATCTGTCAACAACAATGGCCAAGGGCCACTTGCCAGCTACAGAAAACAACTTCATTAACCTGGATCTTACTCTGTACGTCGGCAATACAAAGCCAAGTTGCTTCATACTTATCTTTCTCCACCGAATAGCCCCCCATGCCCAGCTCAGCGACTATCGGAAAATAAACATGGTAGCTGGCCTTCGTAATTTTCTCATTTGAGACGTACAAGACCAAAAAGCCATATCAACTGGAGCATGTCTTTCGAATTTGCCCCCCAAGAATACGCTACCGTCGAAGCTCGGCGAATACAAATCATGATTTCCATGGTGGCGCGTAGGCCGAGTAACTAATGAACTAACTACGTCCTTCGGTTGATGCGGGGCGTGCCAACTCGTCGGCCGAGCTCGGTTGAGGAGTAAAATTTGTTAATGTTGCGTTGAGCGCACTACTGACTTCTTGATCTTGCAACTGCGACCGAGGAAGGAACACATCTCGGCCTTTGGGTTCTCGAGCCTGAAGACAAGGCTGCTAGTTTTGCGAAGTTCACGAATCGTCGGTGCTGGGTTTAGTCATGATGATTATATTCGTAAGAGTATAAGCATGTCGAACCAGCTCCAAACTATACGGACACAGGTACTCAAAAGAGATGTATGTCTTGATGGTAAATGTGGTTCGACAGTCAAAATGCCGAACTCTGAAACTCACTTGTGAATATCCAATCATAAAATCACTCGGCGTTCAATGTGTCGAATATAGCAACTTGTAACACCTTTTCGCCAGGAAGACTAATAAGATGACCTCTGCCAATAAGGATTCGAAAACCCTTCTCGACTGAGACTTGGATAGGTAACCAGTCGGCCTCGACGCAGTGCTATTTATCCAAACTGAAGGTGCTCCTCGGTCGGCTGACTCTACGACAACAGTGCTGTTTTTCCAAACTGAAGATGTTTGCCGGTTTCCTTCACAGTGCTGTTTATCCAAATTGAAGATGTGTTGGCGGAAAAAGAAAATAAAAAAATCTCAAGATGTTTGAGAGGTTTGCGTAGGGCAGTTGTGTATTGAATTCGAGGGGGCTTCGAATGACGCATTCCCCTTCTATTTATAGCGGCCAATCCCACCTTAGCTAAATCAGAACTATATTCGGATTAGGATTCTTCTTCCTAGTCCTACCAAGGCTCGGCCAATCCTACTCCTACTAGGCCTTTGAACCAAACTCTCTATCTGGCCACCTTCACTTCTCAAATCTCAGCGTCCTTACTCTATTGAGACTGCTTATCATATTAGGACTTCGACCCATCCGCTCTTATCCAAATCACTCTTTCTTGCAATAGGACTCGCCGCCCTAATTGAGCAGCTTATGACCACTACACAGCCTATAGTACATTTGGAAAAGCTTTGGGCCGTCACAAACCTACGCTCAGCTTAATAATATTATTTTGGGCCCAAACATTGCCCCCTCGCTTCTGAGGTCTTTAGCCTAAAACTCTTTAGCCGAATTTCGACCTTGAAGAAGTGAAATCAAACCCTAAAAGATAACTACAGGATAATGAAATGCCTCAAATATCTCATATATTGAGTGCATTTATGAAGCACGATCACACGATCTGAATTCTCTTGCACGTCTTTTCGCGTGTCAATCATGTGGTTAACCTAGCAGCCCTTAATCATGACCCTCGAAAACATGCTCTGGCCGAAACGTCTCTTCTGCATTAAATCTGCCGTAACACGCAATCATGCGTCCTCAAACCGCGAAAACCTCGATCATTTCCCCCGGATTCTCTAAATATCCATAATAAAAAGCAATTTCCCGGTCGATTTTGCCCCAAAGTTTGAAAATCAAATGCTTGACCTTCCTTCCAAAATGCTAATAAATACCCGAATTCCTTCCATTTGCATTTTACGCTTCCAGAAACCTTGAAAATCCTCTCGCCATTTTGCTTTCAAAATCCCAGAAACACTTAAAGCTCTTAAACCAAAAATTCTTCCTTTAAACCCTAAAAAATTCAAATCTTCATCAATGGCTTCCTTCATCTCATAGCTCTCTGATGAGTGCAACAAATGCAAAGACTTCATTGACTGGAGCGCCATCAAAACTCTGCGCTTCGAGAGTGATTTGAGCACCACTCATCAAATCTTGGGGCCACTCTTCAAGGACGCAGTGTCATCGTCCATCACCACGCTCTTCAAGGCTCACTGCCTGACACCTTTTTTGCAAGGATTTGATTGGTCAAAATGGGGCCTGATAAAGCCCCAAGGAGTCTGGCTACAACCAACTCAAACTGGGCAACCTGGGTCGACCAGATGGAAAAATTCTTCGGTTAAGAATGGAAATCTCTTGGCATCTATAATGCCATTAGACTCTCGACTGTGGAGATTACCATGGACAAAGAACTCCTTATGGCAGCACTAAGCCTCTGGTGCTCGGCCATCAACACTATGATCCTTCCTTTCGGCCCTATTGGCCCCACCATCCTCGACGTCTCAGCTATCCTTAGAACTCATCCCTTTGGTATCCTAATAGATGCCGCCCTTTTTGGATGCCTATCGAATCTCGACCTCAAGGCACTATTCGATGAACGGGCCGTCGAGACGCTGAGTCAAGACGGTCAAGAGCCTTCAAAAGAAGTTCAGAAGTTACACAAGAACTTCTTCAACAACAACACATTTATCCTCCACTTTGCTGGCCGAGAGGAGGCGAGTCTACAGAAGGGAGAACACGAAGCCTTCTTATTTTACTGTTACAACAAGTTTATCTGTTGTACCAAGTTAAACAAATGCTTGGTCGAAAATATGACGGTGGCTAAAACCTTAGCTAGTGGTCACACCTTGGCGCTCAGTTCAGCTGTTCTAGCCAATCTCATGCGCTGCTTGGCCGAAGAGGCCATCAACAAAATCAACCCACACCAGAATGAATCCCTTTGGGTTTTCCAACTCTGGCCGCAAATTAATTTGGCCACTCTTCGGCCAAAGATCTCCAGCCTCCAACCCACTAAAGCACTCGGCCTTCAGTTAGCTTCTCGACCGGCGTCTCCTTACTGGGCCAAAGAAGTCTTCAAATACTTCTTCGGCCTAGATGTCATTTCTGACGATGAATTTTTAATATGTCATCGTCAAGAGTACCCCTCCTCAATCAGGCTTCCAACATCAGCATGGAATGAAGCTGAAGATACTGATCTTCGGCAAAACTAGGGGTCGTTCGTGTTAACATGTGACCTTCCCCTCGATTGCGACGCTCGTCTAGTAAGCTGGGAGGTCTACCATCCTCACTTCACTGCTCGACAACTCGGCTACCTTCAAGGTTGCCTGGTGCCTCTACTTACCTCTCGCTCCCTCCTAGGCCGAGGACGCTCTTTTGGTTCTTCAGAGAGGGAATGTCGGGATATCGAGAAAGAATTTCAGGAAAGGTGCAAGAAATTCCGCCTTCGACCAACTGTCCCTCAATCTCTCAATACTGATACCTTTGGCGATTGGTGGGAAGAAGACATGCGAGACTTCTTTGGCACAATGGTCGAAGATGTCGTCAACAAAATCTTTAGCAACGATCCAAAACAACTCCTGCCCTTCAATCCAAAGAGACAACTTAAGGTATATGATTATCTTTACCTTTATTTCTTTTTTTTAAAAAAAAAAAAAAAAAAAAACTTACTCGACTTTAGTAATTTGATCTCGTTTTCTCAGATGGTTGAGTGCTAAAACAGGCAGACGTGATCGCCGCAGCTACGGCCAGGAAAAAATGGGTCCCCTCCAAGAAAACTTAAGCTGTCATGCAAACCCCGCTGAGCAAACGGCCTCGCCAGGAAACCGAGATGGCAGGTGAAGCCTCTCGTCCCACAAAACGTGTTAAGAAATTGGTGAAGAAAGGAACATGGGAGATTCACATTATCTCCAGCCAGACCACGGGAACGACCACTCTTAATGTCTCTCTTCCTGCTCCCGTCATTCAGGCCTTGACGGAGAAATGGCCAACTCCAACTAACCAAGCTCCCTAAATTTCAACCGGTCCTTAGGGTCGTGGCTGAACCAGTTGCTACTCTGCTAGTCGAAGAGCCTGCAGCTTCGGGGCCAGCCACCCATTTTGAAGGAAGTGACCTCTTCGGTCGGAAAAAATCTCTTTAAAAAAAAAAAAATCAACGATCATCTTCGAAGAGGTATGATTATGTCGTTGGTAACTCCCTACGTCTCATTAAATTCAAAAGTATTAACAGCTTTTTATTTCAGGATGACGAAAGCGACGAGATTCCCCTGGCGAGTCACCCTCAACCAGCCAAACGTCCTTCCACTAATCCTCCCCCTGTGGTCGAGGTGACTGACCATGTCAATTTTCCTGCAGCCGACATGGAAAATGCCTCATGGTGAGCCTGAAGCGACGACGGAAACACCCATTCACCTGCAGGATCAGGACCTTGGTACTCTCCCTCAAGAAGCCACTTCGGCCTTCGTAAGTACCCGTATTCCTTTCCTTTGGTCAATCTTTTGTCTTAGAATTCTAAATCAGGAAAATATTAAATGCCAGGTGACTACTTTCTCATTTCACCGAAAATTCTATGCGCCAAAGGGCGTTATCTATATTTCCTGGCCATTTTATTGGCCGTCAAACGTAGATAACCTTCATCGGCCACATGAATTGAGAAACAGTCTAAATCACTGGGCTCGGCCATTAAGTTCTCTAGGTTCGAGCATTGAACCAAGGGACATGGCCGAAGTCTCATCTCGGCAGGTCTAAAATCAATTCTCTCTGTCAGTTTTTGTTTTAAGATTTTCCTTTTGCCTCAACTCTTTTCATATGAAGCCTTTGTGGGAAGTCGAGTTTGATGCTCTTATTTCAACTACTTCGGGAGCGGCTGGCTCTTCAACGACTACAACTAGAACCCCCTGTATCAACGGCTGAATCAGATGCCCATGTCAAGCTGCAGGATCTCCTGTCTCTCTCAGCTTCACAAATTCTCGAACGCAAGGGTTTCGACTCTGTAGGGGAGTGTCTAAACGATCTTGCAGCTGATGGTCAATTAAGCAACGAAGTTACTACTCTGGAACGAACCTGAGAATATTTTGGTATTTTCGAGAAAGCTCTTCTGGCCGAAGACAACTTGAAAGCTGCAATGGTCACTTAAGAAGCTCTTCGTCCAAAGGTCGAAATATTGAAGGCGAAGAAAGAAACATTGGCCGACCTTGACCGTCAATTTGCTGAACTCTAAAATCGAAGGTCGTCAGTTGCTTTCGAGCTTGCAAAGGATTTTGAGTCAGGCGGCAAATCTTACTTAACCGAATACATGGCTAGTGTGAGGCGGGTCGAGCAACTGAAGATGGATAAAAGGAATCGGCAAGCTGAGGTCACAATGGGCGAGGTGGGGTGGTTGGAGTTAAAGGCCGTCCTTGAATCCCTCATTCCTTCATCACCTTAGGATAATTTAGTCATAAACAAATCGACCAACTACATTTGTATGCCCTTTTAAGAACTTATTAATGAAATGAACTTTATTCCCCCATCTCCCATGTGCCTGGATAGTATTTCTTTAAAAATGTCCTATTGATTGGTAGTTTGTGAATTAAGCCGGTTCGATCTTTGAGGTGGTATGCCCCCTTGCTGAAGACTTTATGGACGATGAACGGCCCTTCCGAATTCGGCGACCACTAGCTGAACCTAGGGTCTTTAATTCCCACAGGTAACATAGTTTGCCAAACCAACTCTCATTCGCCGAATGTTTTTTGTCTGACTCGTTGATTACAAGCTTGCTCGGCAATCTTTTTCTGTGTCGTTAATAAGTTATAAGCATCAAGCCGAACTTCCTCTAATTCTTTTACCTTTTGTCTCATGGCCTGATTGTATTCGGTGCTGGACAAACTACTTTGCTCGATCACTCGCAATGAATTTATACTTAACTCAACTGGTAGCATTGCGTCGTGTCCATAAGTTAACGCGTACAGAGTCATCCCTATTGCTGATCGGGGTGAAGTCTGGTATGCCCATAAAGCCTCGTTCAACTTCAAATGCCACATTCCGGGCTTTTCTTTTATTATTTTTTCGAGAATGCTGATCAGAACTTTATTACTTGCTTCAGCCTGTCCATTTTCTTATGGGTAATACGGGGTCGATTGTTCAAGTCAAATTTTCAAGCTCGTCGCGTACTCCTTGAGCCTGTCGGCTGTAAAGATTGTGCCATTATCAGTTATGATTGTTTCTGGCAAGCCGAATCTAGTCACAATGTGTTCTTCCACAAGATCACAAACCTCCTTGGATGTTAACTCAGCATATGATTTTGCTTCGACCCATTTAGTAAATTAATATGTGGCCACAAGTATCCATGCATGTTTTGCTACTCCAGAAGATGGTGTAATTTTACCGATCACGTCTATTGCCCATCCTCTAAACAGCCAAGGTTTGGTAACTAAATGAAGTGATTCGGCCAGGGCTCTGCATAGGTCCATGGATTTGACATTGCACACATCTCTGAGCATACTCAATACAATCCTTCAATATGCTCAGCCAAAAGTAGCCATGCCGGTGAAGCAACCAACGTATCTTTGGTCTGGATTGATGAGCTCCACAAATCCCTTCGCATACTTCGGCAATTGCTTGGGCAGCCTCCTGTGGGCCGAGGCACAATAACAATAAACCATCCTCACCCTTTCGATATAACTCATTTTGGTATGACACGTAGTTTGTGGCATAGACTTTTGTCCTCCGGTCATGTTTGTCACTAGGGTTATCCAGATATCGTATAATCGACCTTCTCCAATCGTCTCGCGACGGCTTGACAACACATGCTTCTACAGGATTTCCCTGCTCTAACAACGATGGTAAGAACATCACTCGCGTTCGTATCACATGATTGCGCTGAAGAACTTGCTGATTAACTATGGCCGGGTAAGATTGTTGTCCTATAGTTATTGCCCAACCTAGCTCGCCCCCTAGAAGTTGTGCTCCGAAGGCTATCTGAGTGAGGTCGTCCGTATCGGTGTTTTGAACACATAAAAGGTGCTCGAATGTAATTCTCTCAAATGATTCGGCCAAATAGTTGGCAACTATATGATAGGGTGCCAAAGTACAACTCATGCAACAAAAAAACGACGTTTAGTTGATTAATCACAAGTTCTGAATCACCAAGGACGAGGACGCAGGCTGCCCTTAAGTCATGAAGGACGTGAAGGTTGATGATAAAAGCTTTATACTCGGCCTGATTAT